>NW_026062318.1:0-54512 GCF_023897955.1 Schistocerca gregaria
ACACTAGATCGCGTGTTCCGCCTCGACGCCTTAACCTCCTAAACTTCTTTAAGCCGTTAACGCAGCCACCTAAACTAACGTAACCTAACCTAAGCCCTTAGGCCAACCCCCAAGTCGCCTTAACCTAACGTACGTGACCGCAACCTTAGCTTAACGCCTACGTTAAGACGTGACGTCACGTCAACGCTTAACCTAACCCTGACGCCTTCTTAGCCTAACCTGACGTAACCTAAGGTAAGGTAACCGTTGAAAGAAAGAAACCACCTTTGTTTTGACGTTGAGGCGTGTAAGGTCGGCTGTGAGGGCAGATTCGGTGTGTCTGTAGTTGGGGCTGGCTGGTAATTTATTTGTTTGTTTGTTTATCGTTGTTTTGTTTTCGCCTGTGGCGGGGGGGTTGGCGCTCCGTCGGCCGGTGCCATGTTGCGCAGGCGGCGATCGTAAAAAAGTAGAAAAAAAAAAAAGAAAAAAGAAAAAGAAAAATGTGTTGGAAGGGCTGTGGGTGTTGGCGGGCGAGGCGAGAGGAGGAGGACGGCCCGCGGCCGTGGCCCGACGGCTGCGGGCCGATCGGGAAAACGGCGGAAGGCGATGGGGCGGCGGAGGTGCGTTTGTGCACGGCCGTCATCGCCGCACGACTCGGCTCGTGTGGCTGTGGCGCCGGCCGCGGTGGCCGGGCTGCCGCGGCGACGGTGTGGGAGTTTTGACGAAGGTTTGGCCATTGTGGCGGGTCGTCGGCTGGGGCTGTGGGGGCGGCATTTGGGCGGGGGGCGGCGATTCTCGGCGGGCCGACCCAGGCTGTGGCGCGCGGTGGCTGCAGTTTGGCCGTGGTTTGCGGCGCCGCCGCGGCGACTGGTTGGCGACCGTGGTGTCGGTGTGTGTAGCCCCATCCTCGGTGGTTTGAATGGCGCGGGTGGTTGCGGCGCAGGTTGGGGCTGCTCCGCGCAGGCTGTCGGACGTTGGGCGGTAGCAAGCGCGGGAGGCGCGGCGCGGCGGCGCGGCGGCGCGCCGAGTGGCGGCCGCTCTCTCGGCCGTCCGCGCCCGCCCGCGACACTGGCTGGGCCAGGCGCGTGCGCGGCTATTCTCTGCTGCGCGCCCCTCGCTGTTGTGCGTCGTCGAAGGAGAGAAGGAAGCGAAACCAAGGGGGAAAAAAGAAAAGAGACACACGCGAGACAGATCAGACCAGGCGGCTACGAACGAGACTGCCGCGGCACCCGCCGCCACCGGCACTACGAAGAAGGCCAAGTCTGCGTCGTCTGCGAAGAAGCCGCGCGCCAAGCCTGCGCACCCGCGCACCTCTGAGATGGTGACGGCCGCCATCAAGAGTCTGAAGGAGCGCGGCGGGTCGTCGCTGCAGGCGATCAAGAAGTACATTGCCGCGCACTACAAGCTGGACGCGGAGAAGCTGGCGCCCTTTATCAAGAAGTACCTCAAGTCGGCCGTCGTGGCTGGCGAGCTGGTGCAGACGAAGGGGAAGGGCGCGTCGGGCTCTTTCAAGCTTGCCGGCGCCGGCGGCGGGGCGGCCGAGGGCGGCAAGGCTCGTGGTGGCGGCGGTGGTGCGAAGAAGAAGCGCGCCGCTCCGGCCAGCAAGGAGAAGAAGGGGGCCCGTGCGGCCGGCGCAAAGAAGGCTGGCGGCGTGAAGGCGGCGACCGGTCGGAAGGCGGGCGCCGCCAAGAAGGCGTCTGCGGCGTCGGCCGCTCCCGCGGGTGCGAAGAAGGCGGCTGCGGCCAAGCCGGCCAAGGCCAAGTCGCCGTCGAAGGCGAAGAAGGCCGCCAAGGTTCCGACGAAGAAGCCGAAGGCGCCGCGCCCGAAGAAGGCGACGGCGACGCCGTCTAAGGCGAAGGCTTCGCCCAAGAAGAAGAAGTAAAAAGGGCAGGGAAGGGTTGGCGGTTGACACCGTCGCCTGGTGGCCGGCGCGCAACCAGAGGCTGTCGCGCGGTCCCGGACAAAAACAAAAACGGCCCTTCTCAGGGCCATCAAAGCACGTCGGGAAGGTGTTGATTGTCGTGTCGTGGTCGGTCGGTTGCCTTGTCTGTCTGTCTTGCTTGCTGGCGTTTGTTTGTTTGTGTCATGTGTGGATGGTGTTTGCGTGCCGCGGTGGTTGGATTGTGGGGTCGTTGGCGGGCGTGGGCGGCGGCGCCGCGGTTGGTGTTACATAAAGTGTATTTTACTTTTATTATTTTTACCTATTTATTTTGCGCCGCGTTTGTTTGTTTGTCTTGGTGGTGGTTTTGGAATAGTCTTTTTTGCTTTGCTTTGCTTTCCGGGCGTCACGTTTTGTGCCGTGGCCTGTGTGGGTGGCGCTATTTGACGCTTGCGACTTGGCTCGGCCGGTGCGGTGCTTTTTTTTTTTTTTTGGAAACGGCGGCGCCGCGCCGGGCCGGGCCGGGCCGGGCCGGGGGTGGGACGACTGGACTGGACTGGAGAGTGAGTGGGGAACTAGTCGTTGCGACCGACAAAGTTTTGCTCGCGACGGAGAGACGTTAGTGGCCCTGAAAAGGGCCGTTTTGTTTGTTTGGCGGTGTGCGGGTTTAGGCGCGCTCGCCGCGGATGCGGCGCGCGAGCTGGATGTCCTTGGGCATGATGGTGACTCGCTTGGCGTGGATTGCGCACAGGTTGGTGTCTTCGAAGAGGCCGACGAGGTAGGCCTCGCTGGCCTCCTGCAGGGCCATGACTGCGGAGCTCTGGAAGCGCAGGTCGGTCTTGAAGTCCTGGGCGATCTCGCGCACTAGGCGCTGGAATGGCAGCTTGCGGATGAGCAGCTCTGTGCTCTTCTGGTAGCGCCTGATTTCTCGCAGGGCGACGGTGCCCGGCCTGTAGCGGTGGGGCTTCTTGACGCCGCCGGTGGCGGGCGCGCTCTTCCTCGCCGCCTTGGTGGCGAGCTGTTTGCGCGGCGCCTTTCCGCCGGTGGACTTGCGGGCCGTTTGCTTTGTCCGGGCCATGGCTACTGCGGATGCGGATGCGGCGTGGAGGATATGCGTGCGCGACGGCGTCCGGTGCTGCCTTGACAACGGGCCCGCGCGCCCCGGGTGCTGCGCTTATATGCCCTCGGTGCGCGGTGGTGGGGGAGGGGAGGGCGGGCCGCGGGGCCCCAGAGTCTATATAGGGGGGCGGCGCGCGCGCTGGGCGCCACAACCGTAGCCGACTCGCTAGCGCCGGGTAGAGGAGCTTGCCTTGCTTTCTGTTTTTTATATTATTGTGGTTGAGACGCTTGAAGAAGAAGAATGACAGGCCGCGGCAAGGGAGGAAAGGGGCTCGGCAAGGGTGGCGCCAAGCGGCACCGCAAGGTGTTGCGCGACAACATCCAGGGCATCACGAAGCCCGCGATCCGCCGCCTGGCGCGCAGGGGCGGCGTGAAGCGCATCTCTGGTCTGATCTACGAGGAGACGCGCGGAGTGCTGAAGGTGTTCCTGGAGAACGTGATCCGCGACGCGGTGACGTACACTGAGCACGCCAAGCGCAAGACTGTGACGGCCATGGACGTGGTGTACGCCCTGAAGAGGCAGGGGCGCACCCTGTACGGTTTCGGCGGTTAGGCGGTGTGAGACCGAAGGAAGAAGGAAAGAGAGATTGAAAAACGGCCCTTTTCAGGGCCACCACAGTGTTCGGAAGTTGAAAAGTGCGAAAGAGTCTGTGTTGCTGGTTTTTCTTTTCCTTTTTAGTCTACTTGGCCTTTTAGTTTTGTTTGGAGTTTTTTTTGACGTGGTGTGCGGTGCGGTTGGGAGGGAAGGAAGCGTGCCCTTGCGTTGTGTGAGCTCCTTCCTTCCTTCCTTCCTTCCTTCCTTCCTTCCTTCCCCTCCCTCTTTGCTTGTATGCTTCTTGTCGGTGGATGGGCTGTGTGTTGCGGCGCGGCTGAGTGCCGAGGGGTTATTATTTTTGAGGTGTGTTGTTGTGCGCCACGTGTGCTGGTTAATGGTCGCGAGACTGTGCGTGCGTGGAGTTGAGTGGAGGAGGTGGCCAAGTACGTGTGTACAAGATGGCGGCGCCTGTGTGTGTAAGAAGGAAAAAACCGTACACAGAAAGAGAGAGAGAGAGAGAAAAGTGGTGCGACGAACGACTGGAATTCTGCTTTGGACGTAGGTTTGTGTGGTGGCCCTGAAAAGGGCCGATTGTGTTTTGTTTTTTGAGCCGAGGCGGCAAATGGCGCGCTGCGTGCCAAGGGAGCACGCGGCGGTTGCCGATTGCGCTGTCTCTCTTTTAGGCCTTCTTCTCGGTCTTCTTTGGCAGCAGGACGGCCTGGATGTTGGGCAGGACACCTCCCTGTGCGATGGTGACGCCCGACAAGAGCTTGTTGAGCTCCTCGTCGTTGCGTATGGCGAGCTGCAGGTGGCGCGGGATGATGCGCGTCTTCTTGTTGTCGCGGGCCGCGTTTCCGGCCAGCTCGAGCACCTCAGCCGCGAGGTACTCCATGACGGCGGCGAGGTAGACGGGCGCCCCGGCGCCGACGCGCTCGGCGTAGTTTCCCTTGCGCAGGAGGCGGTGGATTCTGCCGACCGGGAACTGGAGCCCAGCCCTGCTTGAGCGGGACTTTGACTTGCCCTTGACTTTGCCTCCCTTTCCGCGTCCGGACATGGCGATGGGCTAGTTTGGAAAGAAGCGAGAAAGAAAAGCACAACGCCCCAAACGGTGCGAGCCGCAGCGAGTCGAGCAGCGGAGTGCGTGCCGGCGCCGGCGGGGTGGGGGTCCTTTATGGGCTCGGGTGCGGCGGCCGGTTGCGCGCGCGCCCCATTGGTCGGCGGCCGCAGCAGGGCGAGCTGGTAAAGGTGCGGCGGCGGCGTGCGGCGGGTGCCACTGTGTGGGGAGACGCTGACTGGAGCGGAGCGCCTGACTGACTGACTGTTTGTTCGTGATGCCGCCCAAGACTAGCGGGAAAGCCGCCAAGAAGGCTGGCAAGGCGCAGAAGAACATTTCGAAGGGCGACAAGAAGAAGAAGCGCAAGAGGAAGGAGAGCTATGCCATCTACATCTACAAGGTGCTGAAGCAGGTGCACCCTGACACGGGCATCTCTTCGAAGGCGATGAGCATCATGAACAGCTTCGTGAACGACATTTTCGAGCGCATTGCGGCCGAGGCTTCTCGCCTGGCGCACTACAACAAGCGCTCGACCATCACGTCCCGCGAGATCCAGACCGCTGTGCGGCTCTTGCTGCCTGGCGAGCTGGCCAAGCACGCGGTGAGCGAGGGCACGAAGGCGGTGACCAAGTACACGAGCTCCAAGTAAGGAGGTGGCTCTTGGAAATAGGAGGCTCGTCCGCGGCGCGGCGAAGAAAAGAAAAAAACGGCCCTTTTCAGGGCCACCAAAATGCCTTTGCGGGAAGGGCGGAATTGTTGTTGTTGTGAGCGGGTGGACGGCGGCACAGCTGTAGCTGTAGCTTGTGGTGTGGTGTGGTGCGGCGCCGGCGCCTTTGGTTTTGGTGTGACGTTGGGATACGCACTTTAGCCACAGCCGGGTCGTGGGCGCGTGGGTGTTTCGAGACGTGTTGGTGTTAGGGGGGCGGATCGCTGGAGTTGGCTTGTTTGATATATATATTTTTTTTTTTTTTTTTTTTTTTTTTTTTTTTGTCCCCTTTGTATGGTATGGCCGGAGGTGTGGAACGGAAAGCAAACCGCGATTGTCGGATGTCACACCGTTGGTGGCGAGGGTGAGAAACACGTTGCCGCCTACAGCTGCTTCTACGCCGAGCGGGTGGGTTAAGTTAGTTGGTTGGTTGGGCGACGTAAAAGTGGAGCGTGGAGGTGTGTGTGAACGTGAGGAGACACGCATTGCATTGTATTTGTACGCGCGAGGTGAGTTAGGAGACCACGCGCCACGACGTACGGTGCCCTCTTTCGACCTGACGTCTGACGTCTGGTTTTTGTTTGTGGAGGCGGTGTCGTCATTCTGGATGTACGTGTATTTTCCGCTCAGTTGAGTGAGGTGACGCGAGACGACGGCGTCGGTGGTGTTTTTGTTTTGTTGTTGGCGCCCCGGGGATGGAGAGGGGCACCCGACGGTAACGAGAGGTTGCACTTTGTGATCGGTCGAATGTCCGGGGAGCGAGGAATAGGGTGGGGGGTTGAAAAGAAACGCCAGTGTAGGGCAACGGGACGGTGAACGTTCCCGTGGTGTCGGAGGTGTGCAGTGGGGGGGAGGAAAAAAAAAGCGCGTAACGGCGCGGCTGCCGTGGTGGAAACGTTCTCTCCAACTTTGGTGGTGTCCCCTGTGTGTTTTGTTGTTCTCTATATCGTGTGTCCCCTCGCACAAGACGCTCTCTGGGCGGGTTTGATTCATTCATTTTTGCATAGTCACGTAGCGTAGAATGGAATGCGCAAGAGTTGAGTGAGACTGGCGACGGTATATGGTCTGAGCAGCGTCAGCTGCACTGCACTCCCCGGAAAAGAATCTTGGATGCCGTGCTAACTGAAATTTGGTGGACGGGGTTCTCAAGGCTGTTTTCCTATTTTGTTGTTTGTCTGTCTCTAGTTAAGATGGTGAAATGACGTCGAAGAAGCAGTATTGCAAATACTGTTATGGAAATGCCCTAGTTTGATGAAAGGAAATGTGTGTTGAATACAGGATGGTAAAGACCAAGTGCGTTGAAAGAAACGTTGTGAAGGAACGAACGTTCCCTGAATTGGTTTCTTTTTGTTCCCGAGTTGTGTACAATGGACGACGGTTGTGCCATATCGCAGCATTGCATCATCCCCAGGTTTTATTTCAATTGAGCGATAAAAAAAGGAAAAAGAGAAGAACAAGAACACTATCGAAATGGTCTATGGTGTGTGACCCACAATTGTTGTCTTTAAATCACTTACCCAACCATGTCGTAAAAATATTTTTTTTTTTTTTACAGTGGCTGCCGAATGACCTAGATGTAACAGAGAGAGAGAAACACATGGCGTGTCTGATGTTTGTTTTCTTTTCCCCCCCGTCAAGTGGCAAATGCGAACACCGTCAGCTGTAATTGACGATCGACACTAGTATGGCGCGAAAAGGGGGTGCGACCTGTGCAGTTGTGGGTGAAACTTTGGGTGATGGGCTGTCATGCGGCATCGCGTGCGTTCATTACCCCTCGGCGGCGGCGGCGGCGGCGGCGCCGCAGCTCCGTCCAGCTCGCGCTCTCGGAAACAACCCTCTCGTAATGCCGCGTCTCCGTCACTGCAAATTTTCAAAGGGGAAACCTGTGTGGCCGGTGGGGGTGTGTCAACCGTTGGCCTCAAGCTCCGCCGACAAAAAGTGTTGAGTGTATCCAGTGTGAGAGAGGTTGACGCTTTTCGTGGTGTGTGTGTGTGTGTGTGTGTGTGTGTGTGTGTGGCAATGTTTTGAAAAGTTTGCAACGTACGTTAAGAAGTGTTGACGCTGAAACTTGCGGGCTGTGTGGCCCTGGTGGTTGGCTGGCTGGAGACGCGGGCGTGTCCAGTCGGTCGGTTGTTGTGGCTGAAAGGTACGTATACGGTTCCGCCGTCCCGTCGGAACTGCGTCTGTCTGGAAGGTATGACGTGACGTGCAGTTTTTATTAGGTCAGCCCTTGTTGTGTATTGTTCCATTTGTTGCTCACTCGTCACCCGTATTTGGTGTGGCGATGTATGTGGACGTACTGCTGGATCAGTGTCAGGGTTTCCGTGGGAGGTGTTGGCTGGGTTGGATTTGCCTGACACGGCTGAGTCCGCAATTGGCCTGCCGTTCGTTGATGCGATATGTGGGTTCTGAGGAAGAATGTGTACGAGATAGTTGCCCCTGCCCTGCCCTTTCTTTCGCGTTCGTGTGTGCCCCCCTTGTTGTGTAGTGTGGGTTGAACATGGTTCTTTACCGAGTGGGGGGGAATGGGATGGACGGATCCGTTGCTGTTGCTGTCACCGTCAAGACAACGCACGCACGCACGCACGCACGCACGCACCCCTGTCCTACGAGAAGGTGTGTCAACCGGGGTTTCGGTAGTCGTGTGTGTAGGGGACGGGGAGAAGCAAAGTGGAGAGTGCGGCACGGGCAGAGAGTGGAATTGGGGCGCGTTGATGTTGGGAAACATCCCCCAAGGGTTGCGGGATGATGTGGCGGTGAGAGCGGGGGGCGGGGGAGAAAAGAAAAGCGAAAAAGAACTAAGGAAGAGGAGGAGGCGTGCGTGTGCGCAGTGGCGGGGCCCCAAAGACCTGTCGTGTTGGTGTCGGCCGAACGCGTGTGCGGGGCAGCGTCGGCACGGAGAAGCGAGGAGGAGAGAGAGAGAGAGAGAGCTGGTCTGATGGGTATTTTTTACCCCCTGTACTCGAAGGACCGGATCTGTCCTTGATCCCTGCCTTCTGTCTGATTATGTTGGGTAACAAAATGATGGGATGATAGGGTCTCTTGGGTGTGTGTAGATGTTTGTTGTTTGAGTGAGTGTTATGGTGTTTGTATTTTATTTTTGTTTATCATGGTATGTTGTAGTTTGTGGTGTTTTGTCGTGATGGGAAATGTCGTTCTTGGGTCGGGTGGATTTTGTCCCAGATTTCTGATGAGTGGGTGGTTCGAATCCGTGGTTTGGTGGAAAAAAAAAAAAAAAAACTTTATGGATTTTTCTTTGGATGATTTCCGGGATTTTGATTGAGTATGTTATGGTTTGTGTATATGTCTCGGTTTGTCTGGTACCGGCCGGCATCAGCAGTAATTCTGAAGTATTTGTTGTGCACCCTTTTTTACTCTTGTTATGTTTGGTGTCTGCGGCCATTGACCAGATTTTCAGAGCCGTAAGTGATGGCTGGTTCCTATGACGGTTTTGGAGATTTTCTTTTTGGCGCGCATATTTATTCTGTTTCCTTTGATGATTGGGTACAGTCTGAATATTGCTGCTGCAGCCTTGTTACAAACGTGTGTAACATGGTCTCTAAATGTCAACCTCTTGTCCAGCTTGATGCCTAGATACTTTATTGTGCCTGACCATGGAAGATTGTTATTTCTGAGGCGTATATGCAGGTTAGGAGGTATTCTTTTTGAATGTGAATCGTATTGTATTGCTTGGGTTTTCTCCGCGTTTATTGTTTTTTGTTTCCATTGGTTAGCCCATTTCTGGATGGATTGTAGGTGTTGCTCTATTTTTGTGACTCTATATTGCAGGTTAGAACTGCTGCGGTAGACTGCAGTGTCGTCTGCAAATAGTGACAAGTGTCCTCCCAGCTGTTTGTTTGTGTATATTGAGTAGAGAATGGGCCCCAGCACTGAGCCTTGCGGGACTCCAGCCTCTATGGATCTAGTGTTACTTGCCGCTCCTGGTACATGGACATAGAATGCTCTGTTGCGGAGAAAAGAAGCAATAATGTGGATGGGGCAGTTGTACTGGTGGAGCTTGTAGATAAGGCGTTATCCGAATGCTTTTCCAATGTCAAGCAGGACTGCTCCAGTACTGTGTCTAATGTTTCTGGCCTGACATATGTGCTCGACTAGTCTGGTCACCTGGTGGGTGGTGCTGTGTTCTTCGCGGAATCGGAATTGTTGTGGGATGATTATGTTGTTATCCTTTAAGAATTGAATTTCTTCAGTTCAGTTTGAATGAGCTTTCCGAGAACGTTTCCAAGGAAGTTGGCCTATAGTTTTGCGGAAATAATAAGTCCTTGTTTGGCTTTGGTAATGTGATGACTCGGGCCTGTTTCCAAGTAGTTTAGTCTGAAGCAAGCATTATATATTGATGTTAGATAGATAATTGATAGTTGCTGGAGGTAGGTGATGTAGTAGTTGGAATCCGGGCCTGATGCCTTCTTAGGATGTGTGTATGTTTGTGATGTGATAAGATACGGGGTTTCTGCGTTTATTGGATTGTGAAAGATGTTCTGATCGGGGCACTTAGGATGCGGTTTTACCCTTCTGAGTACCATTTCCTGGTGGTCATCAGTTTCGTCATCTACCGCTTCTGGTGCTTGGAATTGCCTTTCTAGTGAATCCGCCAGTGCTTCAGCTCGGTCTGTGGGGTCGTTCCTTCCCCATGTAGATGTAGATGTTTCGTGTTTAGTTTACGAGTTTTAAGAAATTTCCAGAATTTTTCCTGGTCCCTTTCTGCTTCTCGTAACGTTTCCTCCCACGCCTCGCTACGGTGGTTTTCGGAGCTCTCTTTTTGATCCTCCCGGCCAATTGCTCTGATTTTCGTCGGTCGGCTGGGTCCCTGTAGTTTCTGGCGCGCGCGGGCTGCGGTTGGCGCCTTTGGTGGCAACGGCCGGGGCAAGCAGCGGTGTGTGGTGTGGTGCGGGGCGGGCAGGGGCAGGGGCAGGGGCAGGGGCAGTGGTGGTTGACGGATGGCCTGGGGGCCGAAAAACGGGCCGGACGGCGGACGGCGGACGGCGGACGGCGGACGGATGTTGAGAGAGGCGGCGCGCACGCGTCTCGCGCGGACACAGGCGCCACAGCGTTGATGATTGGAAGGAGGTGCGGTGCGGGGATGGGCCCAGGAAAAAAGACGGTCGTGGCCCCTGTCTTGGGTGCGTGTCGACGTCAGCACCGTCGGTGTGGTGTGGTGTGGTGTGGTGTGGTGTGGTGTGGTGTGGTGTGGGCAGGGAGGGGGGGAAAAGCGGGCTGCGGGCTGCGGAGGGAATGGTTGGTGGGGAGTAGGCACACATGTGGGCGGGCGCAAAATCGGCCGGTGCCCGTAAACCGCGGCGGGATATTGGGTGGAAAAGAGGGAAATTGTAGAAAGGAAAACAAGCGGAGGGGGCGAATGTGGTGGGGTGGGGGGACGGGCGGGGGCGAGGCGACAGCTTGCTTTTTCTTTTTCATTTTATTTTATTTTGTTGTAGTGTTTTTGTGTTTTTGTTTTTTTGCGTGTGTGTGGCCTTGGAGAGGCTGGTCTTGTCTGGCTTACGCTTTGGGTGCGTGTGTTGGTACTTTTTCGTTTTTTCTTGTTCTGCAGAGCAGGGGCGGGGCGGTGGGAACGGCTGGCTGGCTGGCTGTGCCCAGAGGAGGAGGAGACGCTGGCGGCGGGCCCGGCTCCTGGGGCTGCTGTTGCATGCGCTGTGCAAAGAAAGGAAGAGTGGGTTTGTTTGGCTGGTTGAAGTGCATTATTTAAGTGTGGGCTTGCCGGCCTGGCTCCGATGCGCAGGTAGATAGATGCCGGCGGCGACCGCAGGCAGGCGCGTTGTGTGTACAGAGGGACGAGCCAGGTGTTTTGCAAGCAGGACGTGGCGTGCCGAGTGGAGAGGAGGCGGCGGCTCGGCTCGGTTCGGCCCGGTCCGGCGGTGCCGCGCTGTTGTCGCGGACGTGAGCGCCCCCTGGCGGGCGGGTGGTTGGCGGCGGCGTGGTGGACGCGTGTGGCAGTTGTGTGCACGGGTTGCTTGGGCGAGTGAGCAGTGGCTGGCGGTGTTGGCGCGTCGTCGGGGAGGTATGTGTTGCGGCCGCGTCTGCTGCGCGCTGCGTCGTTGTGTCGACTGTGTGTGGGCGTGGGCACGTGTGCTCTGCCGAGGGCGTCGTAAAAAAGTGGGTCGCGGTGTGCGTGCGTAGCCCGTGATGATGTATTGTGCGTCGCGTCGTTGTGTGCGAAACGGATGCCGAGAGGTGTGTGGTGAGTGCGAAGCGCGAATGTGCGGCGTTTGGCGGTTTCGGTGTGTTTTCTGTTTTTGCGGCGTGAGAGTGGGGCTGGCTGGCTGTTTGTTGTTGGTGTTGCCTTGTGTGTGTAGGTTGATGGCGCGACGCGGAGGGGACGCCGTTTGCTGCGTGCCTTGCCTCGCGTGTGTTGGCGCGCCGTGCATGTGTTTGGGTCGTGGGGGCGGTGTTTTTGTTTGTATTTGGATTTTCATTTTTTGGCGTGTTGTGTCGTGTATGGCAAGGGCGAGAGGAGTAGTGCGGTAGTGGTAGTGCAGTAGTGTCGTTGCGGCACGGGCGTCTGGTGGGGCTGTGCGTCGTGGCGGGGAAGGTGTGTAGGTTGCGGCGATGCGGCGAGCCCAGCCCGTCGTTTGACGGTGTGCCGGGTGAGTTGCGCTGCGAATCGAGTGTGGCGGGAAGGGAGCTGCGTGGCGCCTGCGTCCGTTGGCAGCAGGGGCTGAGTTTGTTTGATTTCGGGACGACGACGACGACGACTGGTTGGTTGGTTGGTTGGTTGGTGGGTGGGGTGGCGTGCACGTTTGTCGTACTGGGCGAGTCGATTGCCTGCCGGCTGGCGAAAGGTGCGCCGCCGCCCGTCTCTCGCGCTCTGTGTTGTTTTTTTTTCTGTGTGTGTCGGCTGCGTTTTTGTTTGCGGTGCGCGCGAAAACGGTGGTGCCGAAAGTGTGCCGGCGTGGCGTTGCGACCGCGACCGCGACCGCGACCGCGACGAGCCGCGGGCGCGCCATTTGGCTGGTGTTGCGTGAAGAGCGGCTGTGTACGGGTAGTGGCTGTAGCCGTACGTGTACGTGCATCCGGCCCGGCCGCCAGCCCAGCCCAGCCCAGCCCAGCCCAGCCGAGTCGGGTGAGCGGAGGCCGACACGTGGTGGTGCTGTGCTCTCTCGGCTCGGGGGGGTTTGTGTGTGTGTGTGTGTGCGTGCGTGCGTGCGTGCGTGTGTGTCTCGTTCGCTCTCCGGAATCTGCTCGTTCTGCTGATCCCCGCCTGTCGGCGTCGTTTATTTTTACTTATTTATTTTTTACCTGTTGTTTGTTTTTCGACGTCGTCTTGCAGTTTTGTCCTTTGCGGCGTGCCGACGACCCGCCGCGCGACCTTATGAAACCCCAAAGCGTGGCGTGGCGTGGCGTGGCGTGGCCGAGCCGCAGCAGCTAAGGGGGTGCGGCCGCCTCGACGCCTTAACCTCCTAAACTTCTTTAAGCCGTTAACGCAGCCACCTAAACTAACGTAACCTAACCTAAGCCCTTAGGCCAACCCCCAAGTCGCCTTAACCTAACGTACGTGACCGCAACCTTAGCTTAACGCCTACGTTAAGACGTGACGTCACGTCAACGCTTAACCTAACCCTGACGCCTTCTTAGCCTAACCTGACGTAACCTAAGGTAAGGTAACCGTTGAAAGAAAGAAACCACCTTTGTTTTGACGTTGAGGCGTGTAAGGTCGGCTGTGAGGGCAGATTCGGTGTGTCTGTAGTTGGGGCTGGCTGGTAATTTATTTTGTTTGTTTGTTTATCGTTGTTTTGTTTTCGCCTGTGGCGGGGGGGTTGGCGCTCCGTCGGCCGGTGCCATGTTGCGCAGGCGGCGATCGTAAAAAAGTAGAAAAAAAAAAAAGAAAAAAGAAAAAGAAAAATGTGTTGGAAGGGCTGTGGGTGTTGGCGGGCGAGGCGAGAGGAGGAGGACGGCCCGCGGCCGTGGCCCGACGGCTGCGGGCCGATCGGGAAAACGGCGGAAGGCGATGGGGCGGCGGAGGTGCGTTTGTGCACGGCCGTCATCGCCGCACGACTCGGCTCGTGTGGCTGTGGCGCCGGCCGCGGTGGCCGGGCTGCCGCGGCGACGGTGTGGGAGTTTTGACGAAGGTTTGGCCATTGTGGCGGGTCGTCGGCTGGGGCTGTGGGGGCGGCATTTGGGCGGGGGCGGCGATTCTCGGCGGGCCGACCCAGGCTGTGGCGCGCGGTGGCTGCAGTTTGGCCGTGGTTTGCGGCGCCGCCGCGGCGACTGGTTGGCGACCGTGGTGTCGGTGTGTGTAGCCCCATCCTCGGTGGTTTGAATGGCGCGGGTGGTTGCGGCGCAGGTTGGGGGCTGCTCCGCGCAGGCTGTCGGACGTTGGGCGGTAGCAAGCGCGGGAGGCGCGGCGCGGCGGCGCGGCGGCGCGCCGAGTGGCGGCCGCTCTCTCGGCCGTCCGCGCCCGCCCGCGACACTGGCTGGGCCAGGCGCGTGCGCGGCTATTCTCTGCTGCGCGCCCCTCGCTGTTGTGCGTCGTCGAAGGAGAGAAGGAAGCGAAACCAAGGGGGAAAAAAGAAAAGAGAACAGGCAAAAGATGGCAGACCAGGCGGCTACGAACGAGACTGCCGCGGCACCCGCCGCCACCGGCACTACGAAGAAGGCCAAGTCTGCGTCGTCTGCGAAGAAGCCGCGCGCCAAGCCTGCGCACCCGCGCACCTCTGAGATGGTGACGGCCGCCATCAAGAGTCTGAAGGAGCGCGGCGGGTCGTCGCTGCAGGCGATCAAGAAGTACATTGCCGCGCACTACAAGCTGGACGCGGAGAAGCTGGCGCCCTTTATCAAGAAGTACCTCAAGTCGGCCGTCGTGGCTGGCGAGCTGGTGCAGACGAAGGGGAAGGGCGCGTCGGGCTCTTTCAAGCTTGCCGGCGCCGGCGGCGGGGCGGCCGAGGGCGGCAAGGCTCGTGGTGGCGGCGGTGGTGCGAAGAAGAAGCGCGCCGCTCCGGCCAGCAAGGAGAAGAAGGGGGCCCGTGCGGCCGGCGCAAAGAAGGCTGGCGGCGTGAAGGCGGCGACCGGTCGGAAGGCGGGCGCCGCCAAGAAGGCGTCTGCGGCGTCGGCCGCTCCCGCGGGTGCGAAGAAGGCGGCTGCGGCCAAGCCGGCCAAGGCCAAGTCGCCGTCGAAGGCGAAGAAGGCCGCCAAGGTTCCGACGAAGAAGCCGAAGGCGCCGCGCCCGAAGAAGGCGACGGCGACGCCGTCTAAGGCGAAGGCTTCGCCCAAGAAGAAGAAGTAAAAAGGGCAGGGAAGGGTTGGCGGTTGACACCGTCGCCTGGTGGCCGGCGCGCAACCAGAGGCTGTCGCGCGGTCCCGGACAAAAACAAAAACGGCCCTTCTCAGGGCCATCAAAGCACGTCGGGAAGGTGTTGATTGTCGTGTCGTGGTCGGTCGGTTGCCTTGTCTGTCTGTCTTGCTTGCTGGCGTTTGTTTGTTTGTGTCATGTGTGGATGGTGTTTGCGTGCCGCGGTGGTTGGATTGTGGGGTCGTTGGCGGGCGTGGGCGGCGGCGCCGCGGTTGGTGTTACATAAAGTGTATTTTACTTTTATTATTTTTACCTATTTATTTTGCGCCGCGTTTGTTTGTTTGTCTTGGTGGTGGTTTTGGAATAGTCTTTTTTGCTTTGCTTTGCTTTCCGGGCGTCACGTTTTGTGCCGTGGCCTGTGTGGGTGGCGCTATTTGACGCTTGCGACTTGGCTCGGCCGGTGCGGTGCTTTTTTTTTTTTTTGGAAACGGCGGCGCCGCGCCGGGCCGGGCCGGGCCGGGCCGGGGGTGGGACGACTGGACTGGACAGTGAGTGGGGAACTAGTCGTTGCGACCGACAAAGTTTTGCTCGCGACGGAGAGACGTTAGTGGCCCTGAAAAGGGCCGTTTTGTTTGTTTGGCGGTGTGCGGGTTTAGGCGCGCTCGCCGCGGATGCGGCGCGCGAGCTGGATGTCCTTGGGCATGATGGTGACTCGCTTGGCGTGGATTGCGCACAGGTTGGTGTCTTCGAAGAGGCCGACGAGGTAGGCCTCGCTGGCCTCCTGCAGGGCCATGACTGCGGAGCTCTGGAAGCGCAGGTCGGTCTTGAAGTCCTGGGCGATCTCGCGCACTAGGCGCTGGAATGGCAGCTTGCGGATGAGCAGCTCTGTGCTCTTCTGGTAGCGCCTGATTTCTCGCAGGGCGACGGTGCCCGGCCTGTAGCGGTGGGGCTTCTTGACGCCGCCGGTGGCGGGCGCGCTCTTCCTCGCCGCCTTGGTGGCGAGCTGTTTGCGCGGCGCCTTTCCGCCGGTGGACTTGCGGGCCGTTTGCTTTGTCCGGGCCATGGCTACTGCGGATGCGGATGCGGCGTGGAGGATATGCGTGCGCGACGGCGTCCGGTGCTGCCTTGACAACGGGCCCGCGCGCCCCGGGTGCTGCGCTTATATGCCCTCGGTGCGCGGTGGTGGGGGGAGGGGAGGGCGGGCCGCGGGGCCCCAGAGTCTATATAGGGGGGCGGCGCGCGCGCTGGGCGCCGGCTAGAGCGGCCTGAGCTGGCGAGGCGTGCGCATCGCTGCCGTTGCGCGCTACGCTAACTCGGCCGTTGAGAGCTCGTGAAGAGGTTTCTGTGCTGTGGGAGCCGCGCAGAGCAAATTGTCGTGCGTTGTTTTGACAACGCGTGCAGATTGTCGTGTTTCGCGCCTCACAGCATGGGAAAGAAGGGTGCGCAGAGGAAACCTGCCGCTACGAAGGGTCCTTCGGTTGCGCAACTCACTAAGTCTGCCGACCATGCAAGGAACTCCCGAGAAGACGAGTCGCGGCCTGTCCCCCCTTTATACATCAAGTGTAAAGGTGGGTGGACAGCGCTGTTCGACACCATGACGAACTGCGCACGGAACGAAGTGGTCTACGAGTCTGTCGATACAGACTCGCTGATCTGCGTTCGAGCCGCAAACGTGGCCGACCACAGGGCGATCAAGGTCGCAGTGGCCGACCACATCGTCGACGCGCCGCCGGCGCGTGAGAAGCCACCTTCCCCAGGAAGGATGAAGACGACCAAGGCGCTCCTCAGGGGGCTACCTTGGTGCTGTGACGAGGCAGCGGTCCGGGAAGGGCTGCTGCGAGCCGGGTTTGGTGGTGTAACCGCAAGGCTGCACAACCGGACCAACAGGAAGAGGGCGCCACTCTATGCCGTTACCGTGCATACGGTCGACGGCGGGAGCGACATCTTCGACTTGCGGAAGCTGCTGGGCTTCCCGGTGACGTCAGAGGCTCTCCCGACCGCCATGGACCCCCTGCCCCAGTGCTTCAGGTGCCAGGGCGAGGGCCATGTTGCGAAGTATTGCCGCAACGCGGTGCGGTGCGTCAAGTGCTCAGGGGAGCACGACAGCCGCGCCTGCGACCGCGGCAGCAACGTTCTACCGACCTGTGTCCGGTGTGGCGGCCCGCACGTCGCCAGCTGGCGCGGCTGTGCTGCTTTTTCAAGCCGCAGCCGTGCCGGGGGCGGCGAGGCGGCCGCGGCCGCACCGACACAGCGGAAGATGCGAAGACGACGTCGGAAACGGCGTAGGGCGCAGAACAGCCCGGCGCAGCAGAGGGACGGCGCAGCAGCAGCTCCACCTGCCAGGAGCAGGGAAGACCGCTTGGAAACGGGCGGCCAGGACGCAGCCCGCGCTCCCGAGAAGATACGTGACCTCGAACTCGGCAACGCCGTGAAGGAGGCCACTGCAGCCCTCAGAGCCGTCATTGCGACGGAGAGGGCTGCCTTCGCAGCCGCCGTGGCTGCAGAGAAAGAAGAGGCCTTGAGGCAGCTGCGAGCAGTCTTCGCCCGAGGCCCCAGCGCAGTAGTACCTGCGAACACTCCTGCGACCTCGCAGAAGGACGTCCGCGCGCCTGAGCCAGCGGTTGCCCCAGCAGCACCGCAGGTGAGAGGTGCAGTGAAGAAAACCACCGCTCCAGCTGAACCGGTGGCAACGCCGACCGCGACGGGAGCCGGTCCCCCAAGGGATCGAGAAGCCAAAAGGGCAGCCTTTATCGCCCAGGCGCGAGCGAACGGCAAAACTTCCTCGGACGCTGAACTGACGCAGCTCTTCGAACAAACGGAGCTCTTTGACGCTACATTGCGAAAGAGCTGCGGCGTGCAGTAGAGGAGGACGCTGAACGGTAGCCGATAGCTGTCGTTCTGCACCAGCCTGATGAAGCTGCACCAAGTCACCGACGACAAGGCGCAGCAGAGGGCCCAACAGCAACGCATGCGTTGCCGCGCCGAACTCTTATGTTACAGGGAGGAAGCCACTGCAGCCGGCCCAGGGGACTACAAGCGAGCCCAGCCGCAGCACTCGGACTGACCCAGCTGACGGACACGCAGACATAGGTAACGATGCATGATACCTCACGCTAACCGACCTCACCTTGCATGCTCTATCGCAGCTAGCAAGCCGCTACTGCCCTTACTACCCGTCCTACTGTCGCAGAGGTTTTTTTTCCCTTGGCTCTGGCCTTGGCACTTTTTTTCCCTCTGCCCTTACAACCGCTACCCTTCAATCGCTTTCGACCACTTCTATCTCCTGATGGACCATGTAAATGAGTAATCTTACCCAGACGCATGGACAACATCACAGCCTGCATCCTGTGACGCCTGATTCAAACTAACATGCTTACGGAGGTGACAGTAGAACTTTTGGTTTGGTCACCACGTTGATGCGGGCGTGGAGGGGCCCCATCCTTTAAAAAAAAAAAAAAAAAAAAAAGCGCTGGGCGCCACAACCGTAGCCGACTCGCTAGCGCCGGGTAGAGGAGCTTGCCTTGCTTTCTGTTTTTTATATTATTGTGGTTGAGACGCTTGAAGAAGAAGAATGACAGGCCGCGGCAAGGGAGGAAAGGGGCTCGGCAAGGGTGGCGCCAAGCGGCACCGCAAGGTGTTGCGCGACAACATCCAGGGCATCACGAAGCCCGCGATCCGCCGCCTGGCGCGCAGGGGCGGCGTGAAGCGCATCTCTGGTCTGATCTACGAGGAGACGCGCGGAGTGCTGAAGGTGTTCCTGGAGAACGTGATCCGCGACGCGGTGACGTACACTGAGCACGCCAAGCGCAAGACTGTGACGGCCATGGACGTGGTGTACGCCCTGAAGAGGCAGGGGCGCACCCTGTACGGTTTCGGCGGTTAGGCGGTGTGAGACCGAAGGAAGAAGGAAAGAGAGATTGAAAAACGGCCCTTTTCAGGGCCACCACAGTGTTCGGAAGTTGAAAAGTGCGAAAGAGTCTGTGTTGCTGGTTTTTCTTTTCCTTTTTAGTCTACTTGGCCTTTTAGTTTTGTTTGGAGTTTTTTTTGACGTGGTGTGCGGTGCGGTTGGGAGGGAAGGAAGCGTGCCCTTGCGTTGTGTGAGCTCCTTCCTTCCTTCCTTCCTTCCTTCCTTCCTTCCTTCCCCTCCCTCTTTGCTTGTATGCTTCTTGTCGGTGGATGGGCTGTGTGTTGCGGCGCGGCTGAGTGCCGAGGGGTTATTATTTTTGAGGTGTGTTGTTGTGCGCCACGTGTGCTGGTTAATGGTCGCGAGACTGTGCGTGCGTGGAGTTGAGTGGAGGAGGTGGCCAAGTACGTGTGTACAAGATGGCGGCGCCTGTGTGTGTAAGAAGGAAAAAACCGTACACAGAAAGAGAGAGAGAGAGAGAAAAGTGGTGCGACGAACGACTGGAATTCTGCTTTGGACGTAGGTTTGTGTGGTGGCCCTGAAAAGGGCCGATTGTGTTTTGTTTTTTGAGCCGAGGCGGCAAATGGCGCGCTGCGTGCCAAGGGAGCACGCGGCGGTTGCCGATTGCGCTGTCTCTCTTTTAGGCCTTCTTCTCGGTCTTCTTTGGCAGCAGGACGGCCTGGATGTTGGGCAGGACACCTCCCTGTGCGATGGTGACGCCCGACAAGAGCTTGTTGAGCTCCTCGTCGTTGCGTATGGCGAGCTGCAGGTGGCGCGGGATGATGCGCGTCTTCTTGTTGTCGCGGGCCGCGTTTCCGGCCAGCTCGAGCACCTCAGCCGCGAGGTACTCCATGACGGCGGCGAGGTAGACGGGCGCCCCGGCGCCGACGCGCTCGGCGTAGTTTCCCTTGCGCAGGAGGCGGTGGATTCTGCCGACCGGGAACTGGAGCCCAGCCCTGCTTGAGCGGGACTTTGACTTGCCCTTGACTTTGCCTCCCTTTCCGCGTCCGGACATGGCGATGGGCTAGTTTGGAAAGAAGCGAGAAAGAAAAGCACAACGCCCCAAACGGTGCGAGCCGCAGCGAGTCGAGCAGCGGAGTGCGTGCCGGCGCCGGCGGGGTGGGGGTCCTTTATGGGCTCGGGTGCGGCGGCCGGTTGCGCGCGCGCCCCATTGGTCGGCGGCCGCAGCAGGGCGAGCTGGTAAAGGTGCGGCGGCGGCGTGCGGCGGGTGCCACTGTGTGGGGAGACGCTGACTGGAGCGGAGCGCCTGACTGACTGACTGTTTGTTCGTGATGCCGCCCAAGACTAGCGGGAAAGCCGCCAAGAAGGCTGGCAAGGCGCAGAAGAACATTTCGAAGGGCGACAAGAAGAAGAAGCGCAAGAGGAAGGAGAGCTATGCCATCTACATCTACAAGGTGCTGAAGCAGGTGCACCCTGACACGGGCATCTCTTCGAAGGCGATGAGCATCATGAACAGCTTCGTGAACGACATTTTCGAGCGCATTGCGGCCGAGGCTTCTCGCCTGGCGCACTACAACAAGCGCTCGACCATCACGTCCCGCGAGATCCAGACCGCTGTGCGGCTCTTGCTGCCTGGCGAGCTGGCCAAGCACGCGGTGAGCGAGGGCACGAAGGCGGTGACCAAGTACACGAGCTCCAAGTAAGGAGGTGGCTCTTGGAAATAGGAGGCTCGTCCGCGGCGCGGCGAAGAAAAGAAAAAAACGGCCCTTTTCAGGGCCACCAAAATGCCTTTGCGGGAAGGGCGGAATTGTTGTTGTTGTGAGCGGGTGGACGGCGGCACAGCTGTAGCTGTAGCTTGTGGTGTGGTGTGGTGCGGCGCCGGCGCCTTTGGTTTTGGTGTGACGTTGGGATACGCACTTTAGCCACAGCCGGGTCGTGGGCGCGTGGGTGTTTCGAGACGTGTTGGTGTTAGGGGGGCGGATCGCTGGAGTTGGCTTGTTTGATATATATATTTTTTTTTTTTTTTTTTTTTTTTTTTTTTTGTCCCCTTTGTATGGTATGGCCGGAGGTGTGGAACGGAAAGCAAACCGCGATTGTCGGATGTCACACCGTTGGTGGCGAGGGTGAGAAACACGTTGCCGCCTACAGCTGCTTCTACGCCGAGCGGGTGGGTTAAGTTAGTTGGTTGGTTGGGCGACGTAAAAGTGGAGCGTGGAGGTGTGTGTGAACGTGAGGAGACACGCATTGCATTGTATTTGTACGCGCGAGGTGAGTTAGGAGACCACGCGCCACGACGTACGGTGCCCTCTTTCGACCTGACGTCTGACGTCTGGTTTTTGTTTGTGGAGGCGGTGTCGTCATTCTGGATGTACGTGTATTTTCCGCTCAGTTGAGTGAGGTGACGCGAGACGACGGCGTCGGTGGTGTTTTTGTTTTGTTGTTGGCGCCCCGGGGATGGAGAGGGGCACCCGACGGTAACGAGAGGTTGCACTTTGTGATCGGTCGAATGTCCGGGGAGCGAGGAATAGGGTGGGGGGTTGAAAAGAAACGCCAGTGTAGGGCAACGGGACGGTGAACGTTCCCGTGGTGTCGGAGGTGTGCAGTGGGGGGGAGGAAAAAAAAAGCGCGTAACGGCGCGGCTGCCGTGGTGGAAACGTTCTCTCCAACTTTGGTGGTGTCCCCTGTGTGTTTTGTTGTTCTCTATATCGTGTGTCCCCTCGCACAAGACGCTCTCTGGGCGGGTTTGATTCATTCATTTTTGCATAGTCACGTAGCGTAGAATGGAATGCGCAAGAGTTGAGTGAGACTGGCGACGGTATATGGTCTGAGCAGCGTCAGCTGCACTGCACTCCCCGGAAAAGAATCTTGGATGCCGTGCTAACTGAAATTTGGTGGACGGGGTTCTCAAGGCTGTTTTCCTATTTTGTTGTTTGTCTGTCTCTAGTTAAGATGGTGAAATGACGTCGAAGAAGCAGTATTGCAAATACTGTTATGGAAATGCCCTAGTTTGATGAAAGGAAATGTGTGTTGAATACAGGATGGTAAAGACCAAGTGCGTTGAAAGAAACGTTGTGAAGGAACGAACGTTCCCTGAATTGGTTTCTTTTTGTTCCCGAGTTGTGTACAATGGACGACGGTTGTGCCATATCGCAGCATTGCATCATCCCCAGGTTTTATTTCAATTGAGCGATAAAAAAAGGAAAAAGAGAAGAACAAGAACACTATCGAAATGGTCTATGGTGTGTGACCCACAATTGTTGTCTTTAAATCACTTACCCAACCATGTCGTAAAAATATTTTTTTTTTTTTTACAGTGGCTGCCGAATGACCTAGATGTAACAGAGAGAGAGAAACACATGGCGTGTCTGATGTTTGTTTTCTTTTCCCCCCCGTCAAGTGGCAAATGCGAACACCGTCAGCTGTAATTGACGATCGACACTAGTATGGCGCGAAAAGGGGGTGCGACCTGTGCAGTTGTGGGTGAAACTTTGGGTGATGGGCTGTCATGCGGCATCGCGTGCGTTCATTACCCCTCGGCGGCGGCGGCGGCGCCGCAGCTCCGTCCAGCTCGCGCTCTCGGAAACAACCCTCTCGTAATGCCGCGTCTCCGTCACTGCAAATTTTCAAAGGGGAAACCTGTGTGGCCGGTGGGGGTGTGTCAACCGTTGGCCTCAAGCTCCGCCGACAAAAAGTGTTGAGTGTATCCAGTGTGAGAGAGGTTGACGCTTTTCGTGGTGTGTGTGTGTGTGTGTGTGTGTGTGTGTGTGTGGCAATGTTTTGAAAAGTTTGCAACGTACGTTAAGAAGTGTTGACGCTGAAACTTGCGGGCTGTGTGGCCCTGGTGGTTGGCTGGCTGGAGACGCGGGCGTGTCCAGTCGGTCGGTTGTTGTGGCTGAAAGGTACGTATACGGTTCCGCCGTCCCGTCGGAACTGCGTCTGTCTGGAAGGTATGACGTGACGTGCAGTTTTTATTAGGTCAGCCCTTGTTGTGTATTGTTCCATTTGTTGCTCACTCGTCACCCGTATTTGGTGTGGCGATGTATGTGGACGTACTGCTGGATCAGTGTCAGGGTTTCCGTGGGAGGTGTTGGCTGGGTTGGATTTGCCTGACACGGCTGAGTCCGCAATTGGCCTGCCGTTCGTTGATGCGATATGTGGGTTCTGAGGAAGAATGTGTACGAGATAGTTGCCCCTGCCCTGCCCTTTCTTTCGCGTTCGTGTGTGCCCCCCTTGTTGTGTAGTGTGGGTTGAACATGGTTCTTTACCGAGTGGGGGGGAATGGGATGGACGGATCCGTTGCTGTTGCTGTCACCGTCAAGACAACGCACGCACGCACGCACGCACGCACGCACCCCTGTCCTACGAGAAGGTGTGTCAACCGGGGTTTCGGTAGTCGTGTGTGTAGGGGACGGGGAGAAGCAAAGTGGAGAGTGCGGCACGGGCAGAGAGTGGAATTGGGGCGCGTTGATGTTGGGAAACATCCCCCAAGGGTTGCGGGATGATGTGGCGGTGAGAGCGGGGGGCGGGGGAGAAAAGAAAAGCGAAAAAGAACTAAGGAAGAGGAGGAGGCGTGCGTGTGCGCAGTGGCGGGGCCCCAAAGACCTGTCGTGTTGGTGTCGGCCGAACGCGTGTGCGGGGCAGCGTCGGCACGGAGAAGCGAGGAGGAGAGAGAGAGAGAGAGAGCTGGTCTGATGGGTATTTTTTACCCCCTGTACTCGAAGGACCGGATCTGTCCTTGATCCCTGCCTTCTGTCTGATTATGTTGGGTAACAAAATGATGGGATGATAGGGTCTCTTGGGTGTGTGTAGATGTTTGTTGTTTGAGTGAGTGTTATGGTGTTTGTATTTTATTTTTGTTTATCATGGTATGTTGTAGTTTGTGGTGTTTTGTCGTGATGGGAAATGTCGTTCTTGGGTCGGGTGGATTTTGTCCCAGATTTCTGATGAGTGGGTGGTTCGAATCCGTGGTTTGGTGGAAAAAAAAAAAAAAAAACTTTATGGATTTTTCTTTGGATGATTTCCGGGATTTTGATTGAGTATGTTATGGTTTGTGTATATGTCTCGGTTTGTCTGGTACCGGCCGGCATCAGCAGTAATTCTGAAGTATTTGTTGTGCACCCTTTTTTACTCTTGTTATGTTTGGTGTCTGCGGCCATTGACCAGATTTTCAGAGCCGTAAGTGATGGCTGGTTCCTATGACGGTTTTGGAGATTTTCTTTTTGGCGCGCATATTTATTCTGTTTCCTTTGATGATTGGGTACAGTCTGAATATTGCTGCTGCAGCCTTGTTACAAACGTGTGTAACATGGTCTCTAAATGTCAACCTCTTGTCCAGCTTGATGCCTAGATACTTTATTGTGCCTGACCATGGAAGATTGTTATTTCTGAGGCGTATATGCAGGTTAGGAGGTATTCTTTTTGAATGTGAATCGTATTGTATTGCTTGGGTTTTCTCCGCGTTTATTGTTTTTTGTTTCCATTGGTTAGCCCATTTCTGGATGGATTGTAGGTGTTGCTCTATTTTTGTGACTCTATATTGCAGGTTAGAACTGCTGCGGTAGACTGCAGTGTCGTCTGCAAATAGTGACAAGTGTCCTCCCAGCTGTTTGTTTGTGTATATTGAGTAGAGAATGGGCCCCAGCACTGAGCCTTGCGGGACTCCAGCCTCTATGGATCTAGTGTTACTTGCCGCTCCTGGTACATGGACATAGAATGCTCTGTTGCGGAGAAAAGAAGCAATAATGTGGATGGGGCAGTTGTACTGGTGGAGCTTGTAGATAAGGCGTTATCCGAATGCTTTTCCAATGTCAAGCAGGACTGCTCCAGTACTGTGTCTAATGTTTCTGGCCTGACATATGTGCTCGACTAGTCTGGTCACCTGGTGGGTGGTGCTGTGTTCTTCGCGGAATCGGAATTGTTGTGGGATGATTATGTTGTTATCCTTTAAGAATTGAATTTCTTCAGTTCAGTTTGAATGAGCTTTCCGAGAACGTTTCCAAGGAAGTTGGCCTATAGTTTTGCGGAAATAATAAGTCCTTGTTTGGCTTTGGTAATGTGATGACTCGGGCCTGTTTCCAAGTAGTTTAGTCTGAAGCAAGCATTATATATTGATGTTAGATAGATAATTGATAGTTGCTGGAGGTAGGTGATGTAGTAGTTGGAATCCGGGCCTGATGCCTTCTTAGGATGTGTGTATGTTTGTGATGTGATAAGATACGGGGTTTCTGCGTTTATTGGATTGTGAAAGATGTTCTGATCGGGGCACTTAGGATGCGGTTTTACCCTTCTGAGTACCATTTCCTGGTGGTCATCAGTTTCGTCATCTACCGCTTCTGGTGCTTGGAATTGCCTTTCTAGTGAATCCGCCAGTGCTTCAGCTCGGTCTGTGGGGTCGTTCCTTCCCCATGTAGATGTAGATGTTTCGTGTTTAGTTTACGAGTTTTAAGAAATTTCCAGAATTTTTCCTGGTCCCTTTCTGCTTCTCGTAACGTTTCCTCCCACGCCTCGCTACGGTGGTTTTCGGAGCTCTCTTTTTGATCCTCCCGGCCAATTGCTCTGATTTTCGTCGGTCGGCTGGGTCCCTGTAGTTTCTGGCGCGCGCGGGCTGCGGTTGGCGCCTTTGGTGGCAACGGCCGGGGCAAGCAGCGGTGTGTGGTGTGGTGCGGGGCGGGCAGGGGCAGGGGCAGGGGCAGGGGCAGTGGTGGTTGACGGATGGCCTGGGGGCCGAAAAACGGGCCGGACGGCGGACGGCGGACGGCGGACGGCGGACGGATGTTGAGAGAGGCGGCGCGCACGCGTCTCGCGCGGACACAGGCGCCACAGCGTTGATGATTGGAAGGAGGTGCGGTGCGGGGATGGGCCCAGGAAAAAAGACGGTCGTGGCCCCTGTCTTGGGTGCGTGTCGACGTCAGCACCGTCGGTGTGGTGTGGTGTGGTGTGGTGTGGTGTGGTGTGGTGTGGTGTGGGCAGGGAGGGGGGGAAAAGCGGGCTGCGGGCTGCGGAGGGAATGGTTGGTGGGGAGTAGGCACACATGTGGGCGGGCGCAAAATCGGCCGGTGCCCGTAAACCGCGGCGGGATATTGGGTGGAAAAGAGGGAAATTGTAGAAAGGAAAACAAGCGGAGGGGGCGAATGTGGTGGGGTGGGGGGACGGGCGGGGGCGAGGCGACAGCTTGCTTTTTCTTTTTCATTTTATTTTATTTTGTTGTAGTGTTTTTGTGTTTTTGTTTTTTTGCGTGTGTGTGGCCTTGGAGAGGCTGGTCTTGTCTGGCTTACGCTTTGGGTGCGTGTGTTGGTACTTTTTCGTTTTTTCTTGTTCTGCAGAGCAGGGGCGGGGCGGTGGGAACGGCTGGCTGGCTGGCTGTGCCCAGAGGAGGAGGAGACGCTGGCGGCGGGCCCGGCTCCTGGGGCTGCTGTTGCATGCGCTGTGCAAAGAAAGGAAGAGTGGGTTTGTTTGGCTGGTTGAAGTGCATTATTTAAGTGTGGGCTTGCCGGCCTGGCTCCGATGCGCAGGTAGATAGATGCCGGCGGCGACCGCAGGCAGGCGCGTTGTGTGTACAGAGGGACGAGCCAGGTGTTTTGCAAGCAGGACGTGGCGTGCCGAGTGGAGAGGAGGCGGCGGCTCGGCTCGGTTCGGCCCGGTCCGGCGGTGCCGCGCTGTTGTCGCGGACGTGAGCGCCCCCTGGCGGGCGGGTGGTTGGCGGCGGCGTGGTGGACGCGTGTGGCAGTTGTGTGCACGGGTTGCTTGGGCGAGTGAGCAGTGGCTGGCGGTGTTGGCGCGTCGTCGGGGAGGTATGTGTTGCGGCCGCGTCTGCTGCGCGCTGCGTCGTTGTGTCGACTGTGTGTGGGCGTGGGCACGTGTGCTCTGCCGAGGGCGTCGTAAAAAAGTGGGTCGCGGTGTGCGTGCGTAGCCCGTGATGATGTATTGTGCGTCGCGTCGTTGTGTGCGAAACGGATGCCGAGAGGTGTGTGGTGAGTGCGAAGCGCGAATGTGCGGCGTTTGGCGGTTTCGGTGTGTTTTCTGTTTTTGCGGCGTGAGAGTGGGGCTGGCTGGCTGTTTGTTGTTGGTGTTGCCTTGTGTGTGTAGGTTGATGGCGCGACGCGGAGGGGACGCCGTTTGCTGCGTGCCTTGCCTCGCGTGTGTTGGCGCGCCGTGCATGTGTTTGGGTCGTGGGGGCGGTGTTTTTGTTTGTATTTGGATTTTCATTTTTTGGCGTGTTGTGTCGTGTATGGCAAGGGCGAGAGGAGTAGTGCGGTAGTGGTAGTGCAGTAGTGTCGTTGCGGCACGGGCGTCTGGTGGGGCTGTGCGTCGTGGCGGGGAAGGTGTGTAGGTTGCGGCGATGCGGCGAGCCCAGCCCGTCGTTTGACGGTGTGCCGGGTGAGTTGCGCTGCGAATCGAGTGTGGCGGGAAGGGAGCTGCGTGGCGCCTGCGTCCGTTGGCAGCAGGGGCTGAGTTTGTTTGATTTCGGGACGACGACGACGACGACTGGTTGGTTGGTTGGTTGGTTGGTGGGTGGGGTGGCGTGCACGTTTGTCGTACTGGGCGAGTCGATTGCCTGCCGGCTGGCGAAAGGTGCGCCGCCGCCCGTCTCTCGCGCTCTGTGTTGTTTTTTTTTCTGTGTGTGTCGGCTGCGTTTTTGTTTGCGGTGCGCGCGAAAACGGTGGTGCCGAAAGTGTGCCGGCGTGGCGTTGCGACCGCGACCGCGACCGCGACCGCGACGAGCCGCGGGCGCGCCATTTGGCTGGTGTTGCGTGAAGAGCGGCTGTGTACGGGTAGTGGCTGTAGCCGTACGTGTACGTGCATCCGGCCCGGCCGCCAGCCCAGCCCAGCCCAGCCCAGCCCAGCCGAGTCGGGTGAGCGGAGGCCGACACGTGGTGGTGCTGTGCTCTCTCGGCTCGGGGGGGTTTGTGTGTGTGTGTGTGTGCGTGCGTGCGTGCGTGCGTGTGTGTCTCGTTCGCTCTCCGGAATCTGCTCGTTCTGCTGATCCCCGCCTGTCGGCGTCGTTTATTTTTACTTATTTATTTTTTACCTGTTGTTTGTTTTTCGACGTCGTCTTGCAGTTTTGTCCTTTGCGGCGTGCCGACGACCCGCCGCGCGACCTTATGAAACCCCAAAGCGTGGCGTGGCGTGGCGTGGCCGAGCCGCAGCAGCTAAGGGGGTGCGGCCGCCTCGACGCCTTAACCTCCTAAACTTCTTTAAGCCGTTAACGCAGCCACCTAAACTAACGTAACCTAACCTAAGCCCTTAGGCCAACCCCCAAGTCGCCTTAACCTAACGTACGTGACCGCAACCTTAGCTTAACGCCTACGTTAAGACGTGACGTCACGTCAACGCTTAACCTAACCCTGACGCCTTCTTAGCCTAACCTGACGTAACCTAAGGTAAGGTAACCGTTGAAAGAAAGAAACCACCTTTGTTTTGACGTTGAGGCGTGTAAGGTCGGCTGTGAGGGCAGATTCGGTGTGTCTGTAGTTGGGGCTGGCTGGTAATTTATTTTGTTTGTTTGTTTATCGTTGTTTTGTTTTCGCCTGTGGCGGGGGGGTTGGCGCTCCGTCGGCCGGTGCCATGTTGCGCAGGCGGCGATCGTAAAAAAGTAGAAAAAAAAAAAAGAAAAAAGAAAAAGAAAAATGTGTTGGAAGGGCTGTGGGTGTTGGCGGGCGAGGCGAGAGGAGGAGGACGGCCCGCGGCCGTGGCCCGACGGCTGCGGGCCGATCGGGAAAACGGCGGAAGGCGATGGGGCGGCGGAGGTGCGTTTGTGCACGGCCGTCATCGCCGCACGACTCGGCTCGTGTGGCTGTGGCGCCGGCCGCGGTGGCCGGGCTGCCGCGGCGACGGTGTGGGAGTTTTGACGAAGGTTTGGCCATTGTGGCGGGTCGTCGGCTGGGGCTGTGGGGGCGGCATTTGGGCGGGGGCGGCGATTCTCGGCGGGCCGACCCAGGCTGTGGCGCGCGGTGGCTGCAGTTTGGCCGTGGTTTGCGGCGCCGCCGCGGCGACTGGTTGGCGACCGTGGTGTCGGTGTGTGTAGCCCCATCCTCGGTGGTTTGAATGGCGCGGGTGGTTGCGGCGCAGGTTGGGGGCTGCTCCGCGCAGGCTGTCGGACGTTGGGCGGTAGCAAGCGCGGGAGGCGCGGCGCGGCGGCGCGGCGGCGCGCCGAGTGGCGGCCGCTCTCTCGGCCGTCCGCGCCCGCCCGCGACACTGGCTGGGCCAGGCGCGTGCGCGGCTATTCTCTGCTGCGCGCCCCTCGCTGTTGTGCGTCGTCGAAGGAGAGAAGGAAGCGAAACCAAGGGGGAAAAAAGAAAAGAGAACAGGCAAAAGATGGCAGACCAGGCGGCTACGAACGAGACTGCCGCGGCACCCGCCGCCACCGGCACTACGAAGAAGGCCAAGTCTGCGTCGTCTGCGAAGAAGCCGCGCGCCAAGCCTGCGCACCCGCGCACCTCTGAGATGGTGACGGCCGCCATCAAGAGTCTGAAGGAGCGCGGCGGGTCGTCGCTGCAGGCGATCAAGAAGTACATTGCCGCGCACTACAAGCTGGACGCGGAGAAGCTGGCGCCCTTTATCAAGAAGTACCTCAAGTCGGCCGTCGTGGCTGGCGAGCTGGTGCAGACGAAGGGGAAGGGCGCGTCGGGCTCTTTCAAGCTTGCCGGCGCCGGCGGCGGGGCGGCCGAGGGCGGCAAGGCTCGTGGTGGCGGCGGTGGTGCGAAGAAGAAGCGCGCCGCTCCGGCCAGCAAGGAGAAGAAGGGGGCCCGTGCGGCCGGCGCAAAGAAGGCTGGCGGCGTGAAGGCGGCGACCGGTCGGAAGGCGGGCGCCGCCAAGAAGGCGTCTGCGGCGTCGGCCGCTCCCGCGGGTGCGAAGAAGGCGGCTGCGGCCAAGCCGGCCAAGGCCAAGTCGCCGTCGAAGGCGAAGAAGGCCGCCAAGGTTCCGACGAAGAAGCCGAAGGCGCCGCGCCCGAAGAAGGCGACGGCGACGCCGTCTAAGGCGAAGGCTTCGCCCAAGAAGAAGAAGTAAAAAGGGCAGGGAAGGGTTGGCGGTTGACACCGTCGCCTGGTGGCCGGCGCGCAACCAGAGGCTGTCGCGCGGTCCCGGACAAAAACAAAAACGGCCCTTCTCAGGGCCATCAAAGCACGTCGGGAAGGTGTTGATTGTCGTGTCGTGGTCGGTCGGTTGCCTTGTCTGTCTGTCTTGCTTGCTGGCGTTTGTTTGTTTGTGTCATGTGTGGATGGTGTTTGCGTGCCGCGGTGGTTGGATTGTGGGGTCGTTGGCGGGCGTGGGCGGCGGCGCCGCGGTTGGTGTTACATAAAGTGTATTTTACTTTTATTATTTTTACCTATTTATTTTGCGCCGCGTTTGTTTGTTTGTCTTGGTGGTGGTTTTGGAATAGTCTTTTTTGCTTTGCTTTGCTTTCCGGGCGTCACGTTTTGTGCCGTGGCCTGTGTGGGTGGCGCTATTTGACGCTTGCGACTTGGCTCGGCCGGTGCGGTGCTTTTTTTTTTTTTTGGAAACGGCGGCGCCGCGCCGGGCCGGGCCGGGCCGGGCCGGGGGTGGGACGACTGGACTGGACTGGAGAGTGAGTGGGGAACTAGTCGTTGCGACCGACAAAGTTTTGCTCGCGACGGAGAGACGTTAGTGGCCCTGAAAAGGGCCGTTTTGTTTGTTTGGCGGTGTGCGGGTTTAGGCGCGCTCGCCGCGGATGCGGCGCGCGAGCTGGATGTCCTTGGGCATGATGGTGACTCGCTTGGCGTGGATTGCGCACAGGTTGGTGTCTTCGAAGAGGCCGACGAGGTAGGCCTCGCTGGCCTCCTGCAGGGCCATGACTGCGGAGCTCTGGAAGCGCAGGTCGGTCTTGAAGTCCTGGGCGATCTCGCGCACTAGGCGCTGGAATGGCAGCTTGCGGATGAGCAGCTCTGTGCTCTTCTGGTAGCGCCTGATTTCTCGCAGGGCGACGGTGCCCGGCCTGTAGCGGTGGGGCTTCTTGACGCCGCCGGTGGCGGGCGCGCTCTTCCTCGCCGCCTTGGTGGCGAGCTGTTTGCGCGGCGCCTTTCCGCCGGTGGACTTGCGGGCCGTTTGCTTTGTCCGGGCCATGGCTACTGCGGATGCGGATGCGGCGTGGAGGATATGCGTGCGCGACGGCGTCCGGTGCTGCCTTGACAACGGGCCCGCGCGCCCCGGGTGCTGCGCTTATATGCCCTCGGTGCGCGGTGGTGGGGGGAGGGGAGGGCGGGCCGCGGGGCCCCAGAGTCTATATAGGGGGGCGGCGCGCGCGCTGGGCGCCACAACCGTAGCCGACTCGCTAGCGCCGGGTAGAGGAGCTTGCCTTGCTTTCTGTTTTTTATATTATTGTGGTTGAGACGCTTGAAGAAGAAGAATGACAGGCCGCGGCAAGGGAGGAAAGGGGCTCGGCAAGGGTGGCGCCAAGCGGCACCGCAAGGTGTTGCGCGACAACATCCAGGGCATCACGAAGCCCGCGATCCGCCGCCTGGCGCGCAGGGGCGGCGTGAAGCGCATCTCTGGTCTGATCTACGAGGAGACGCGCGGAGTGCTGAAGGTGTTCCTGGAGAACGTGATCCGCGACGCGGTGACGTACACTGAGCACGCCAAGCGCAAGACTGTGACGGCCATGGACGTGGTGTACGCCCTGAAGAGGCAGGGGCGCACCCTGTACGGTTTCGGCGGTTAGGCGGTGTGAGACCGAAGGAAGAAGGAAAGAGAGATTGAAAAACGGCCCTTTTCAGGGCCACCACAGTGTTCGGAAGTTGAAAAGTGCGAAAGAGTCTGTGTTGCTGGTTTTTCTTTTCCTTTTTAGTCTACTTGGCCTTTTAGTTTTGTTTGGAGTTTTTTTTTTTTTTTTTTTTTTTTTTTTTTTTTTTTTTTTTTTTTTTTTTTTTTTTTTTGACGTGGTGTGCGGTGCGGTTGGGAGGGAAGGAAGCGTGCCCTTGCGTTGTGTGAGCTCCTTCCTTCCTTCCTTCCTTCCTTCCTTCCTTCCTTCCTTCCCCTCCCTCTTTGCTTGTATGCTTCTTGTCGGTGGATGGGCTGTGTGTTGCGGCGCGGCTGAGTGCCGAGGGGTTATTATTTTTGAGGTGTGTTGTTGTGCGCCACGTGTGCTGGTTAATGGTCGCGAGACTGTGCGTGCGTGGAGTTGAGTGGAGGAGGTGGCCAAGTACGTGTGTACAAGATGGCGGCGCCTGTGTGTGTAAGAAGGAAAAAACCGTACACAGAAAGAGAGAGAGAGAGAGAAAAGTGGTGCGACGAACGACTGGAATTCTGCTTTGGACGTAGGTTTGTGTGGTGGCCCTGAAAAGGGCCGATTGTGTTTTGTTTTTTGAGCCGAGGCGGCAAATGGCGCGCTGCGTGCCAAGGGAGCACGCGGCGGTTGCCGATTGCGCTGTCTCTCTTTTAGGCCTTCTTCTCGGTCTTCTTTGGCAGCAGGACGGCCTGGATGTTGGGCAGGACACCTCCCTGTGCGATGGTGACGCCCGACAAGAGCTTGTTGAGCTCCTCGTCGTTGCGTATGGCGAGCTGCAGGTGGCGCGGGATGATGCGCGTCTTCTTGTTGTCGCGGGCCGCGTTTCCGGCCAGCTCGAGCACCTCAGCCGCGAGGTACTCCATGACGGCGGCGAGGTAGACGGGCGCCCCGGCGCCGACGCGCTCGGCGTAGTTTCCCTTGCGCAGGAGGCGGTGGATTCTGCCGACCGGGAACTGGAGCCCAGCCCTGCTTGAGCGGGACTTTGACTTGCCCTTGACTTTGCCTCCCTTTCCGCGTCCGGACATGGCGATGGGCTAGTTTGGAAAGAAGCGAGAAAGAAAAGCACAACGCCCCAAACGGTGCGAGCCGCAGCGAGTCGAGCAGCGGAGTGCGTGCCGGCGCCGGCGGGGTGGGGGTCCTTTATGGGCTCGGGTGCGGCGGCCGGTTGCGCGCGCGCCCCATTGGTCGGCGGCCGCAGCAGGGCGAGCTGGTAAAGGTGCGGCGGCGGCGTGCGGCGGGTGCCAGCCGCCAGGCGCCAGCCACTGGATTCCGAGGTGGGACTGCTAAGCGGACGGACGTGCGTCTACCTGTGCTCCGCGCCGCTATTGTGCTCCCAGCCCTGGAAATACCCACCGCGCGCTCTCGCCGCCTTTGTGCAGAGCTCGCCTCGTTGCTTGCTTCTCGTGTGCTTGGTCGCCGCCTTGCGTGCTCGCGCAATAGCTTCGTGCTTGGTCGTATCGTCGGTGCTGGCGGTCCGCGCTGTGTTCTGGATTTCCGGACGTGGTCGGGTGTGCGTTATCGGTAAAAAGCAAAATTGTCGTTTCTGAGAAGCAAAAGTCGTCTTGCACACTCGGCGCGGACGGGGCTCTGGACCACGTGGGCGCTCGCTCTGACATGGGATAGACCGTGAAGAAAGAGGAACATCACGCCTCGAGTAGGTGAATATAAATAGTCGAAATTGTTCGAGAATTTCTGTGCCATAGGTGTTAGGGAAGCTGCAGTCCAGGGACCCGCCGAGCCACATAGTCAAACAGACTGACTGTGAGGCCCTTGGTGGTATCCCGCGCCTGCTAGGTGTAGGGAAATTTTTCCACTGGCGCGGAAATTGTCGAAATATAGGCTTCCCTATCTGAAACCTTATAACATCGAGTAGGTGCCCGCCATGGCGGACACACGTGATCCAACCTCTGTCAGCGTCCCTCATGGAGTGCAGCCACACGACAGTTCACTTCCACCATCGTCATCATCACATTCACATACTTCAATTCATCCCCCCTCATCACCTTCCTCGTCAGACACTAGCTGTGACTCTGACCAGCTTGTCATAGCCACAGACAGCGACTCGGGCTCGGTCTCCTCATTGACCGACCCTGAAGTCAGACGTAGCGAAAGGCTACGTAAGATCAACTCTGGGCAGCCCCCGCAACCCGCAGCCGCGGAGAAACTCCGGGCGCGCGAAAACCAGAGCGTGGTTTCAAATGCGCAAGACGCAAAAGTACGACAACCACCACTAGACCAGCAGAAGCAACACCAACAAAAGCAGGTGGATCACTCAACTGCGACCGCAGATGCGTCCAATAATCAAAAGCAAAATCAAATTGCAGGCGTCGGAACGGTGCAAGGCGCTCAAAACACAACGGTGCCCCCAGCAATGACACAAACTCAGCGCCAGCCCAGAGGCAGAAGGGTGCCCCCGATAACGGTTTTTGAGACCAAAGGGTACACTACCCTAATCGGTCAGATACAAGGGAAGCTGAAAGGAGCACTAAGCACATCCTACAAGGGTGACAGCATCGTATACCAGGCAACAAATCCCGAGGACTTCCATTTCCTCAAAGAAGAATTTCGAAAACGGAAGATTGAATTCTTCACATACAGTGACGACCCGAAGGGGACACTTAAGGTCGTCATTAAAAAGCTCACTCCATACTGGACCACAGACGATGTCAAAAACGCCCTAATTGAGAAAGGGTTTCAAGTGCAGGACGTGTTTCAGCAAACGAAACCGCAGACCATTGTAAACGAATACGGCGAAACAGTCTCGGCTCCCAGAATAAAAACGGCCAATTTTCAAGTGAATCTCCTGAACACTGCTGAGGCTCGCAAAATATTCAAAGTTACACATCTGCTACACATGCAGGTCACGGTGGAGCTATACAAAAGACCAAACGGTCCGACGCAATGTTATCTGTGTCAACGCTTTGGGCATGGGGCGTCTCAGTGTGAACTTAGACCCCGCTGCGTGAAATGCGCCGGGCCACACCTTTCTGGGGCCTGCACTAAAAAGCCCGACGCGCCAGCAACGTGCGCAAACTGCGGGGGCAACCATCCAGCCTCCTTCAGGGGCTGCTCAGAGCGAGAGCGGATCGTCCAGGCCTGGGAACGAAGACGAGCACCCCCAACCAGCAGACATGTCCCACCAACCACCACACCGCGAACAGCAGCGGCAACAAAACCACCCCCGCCACCACCTGCGGATACACCACACTCCTCCCCTCCACCAAAACAAACTCAGGTGGGAACAAATACATTAGAAACTCCCTCAACACCACAGGAAGCAGTTGCATCCTGTTCCCCACCACCGGAGCGATCTCCGCCCCAAGCACAGCCCACGCTCGCCGAAATAGTGAGAACAGGGCGCACCCCACCAAACTCCCCTAAAACAAAGCCCACAATCCCGAAACAACAACCTGGCAGAATCCTGCCCTCCAAGGTGACTCTACATCCGCCGCTAACCGCACCTCCCCCCAGCACCTGTGTTCTAAAGGAACAGACAAGTGCGACACCTCTCCCCTCAACCTCTGCAGCGACTGAGGCTGCCCCCCCACTAGCCAGTCACTCAACCGCCACAGAGCCCCCAACTGCTCCTGCGGTGACAATTCAAACCAACATCGCCAGTGACAACACCACTGCCCAGCAAAGCATCACAGAGGACTCACAGGTACAAACACCTCAAATTTTATCACAAATCTGGCAGTTTGTCAAAAACCTTCTCCCTCAAAATTTTGTTACCAAAATCACACAGATTATCAATCAGTTCTTAGCAGCCCCAGATCTTCTCAGTAAAGTGACACTAATTATCACAAACATCTTGCCCCTGCTACTAAATGGCAAATGAAAACCAGCACATCACTATCGCCATCTGGAACGCTGACGGTGTTTCCCACGATCGATTCGAGCTCGAGATGTTCCTCGATGACCATGGGGTGGATGTGGCACTCCTAAACGAGACCCACCTAACCCCTGATGAGAGCTTTCGAGTCCGAAATTATGTGTTGGCCAGAAATGACCGCCCTAACAGACCAGGTGGCGGTACAGCCATTCTCATTAAAAATCGAATATGCCACAGGGTAATACAAACGCCACCACTCATAAACACAGAGGCAACAGCAGTCGAAGTTATTCTTAACAACCACCCCACACTTCTGGTGGCGGCATACCACCCACCCCAAGCCAGACTGTTTCCCAGTGACCTGGACGATCTCTTGGACATAAACCACAGAACCATAATAGGAGGGGACCTGAATGCCAAGCACAGGGCATGGGGATGTCGTACTACAAACACAAGTGGCAACAAACTACTGAGATACCTTGATAACCATCCAGCAGTAAGGGTTGTCTCAACTGATGAGCCTACTCATGTTCCCTATGACTCCAGGTGCCTGCCTGACAAATTGGACATATTCCTCTTAAAAAACGTTAACCTCAACACAACGACAGAGGTAATCAACAGCCTAAATTCAGACCATAGCCCTGTTATTCTAAGATTTCAGGGTGACCAAGACATTCCAAGTAACAGAATAATTACAACTTACAACACAAATTGGGCGAGGTACAAGGAACTGGTCACTCTACACATACCTGACCAGGCTCCTGACATGCAGACCCCAGAAGAAATCGACCAGGCTATAGCAGAATTAACCCAAATCATCACGACGTGTGGGGAAGCATCAACCATCAAAATAACGCACAACAGCGGACGGAGCAACCTGCCCCCAGACCTTGCGCAACTAATTACGGACAAGAACAGAACGCGCAAGAGATGGCAAACTTTTCGTGACCCCCAAGACAGGAGACGCATGTTTAGGATGGCCAGGGAAATCCAGACCAGACTTAAACTGCTACGAAGTGCTAGATGGGAACAAAGCCTGCAAACAGCAGAGCAAAATCCCGAAAAATTCTGGGGAATCATCAGATCCAGACGACAACCCCAAAAAGCCAGCAGACCACTTCATGGGCAAAACGGTTTAGTCTATACCCCACACGACAAAGCAACCGCCATGGCAAACACGCTCGAGCTGCAGTTCCAAGAGAATATAATCGATGAAGACGAGGAAGAAGCAGAAGCCCTGGAGCGCAGAGTTGAGCGTCACCTACATCGAACACTTCGTGCCAGACCAGTCACCAACTTTGTGCCGACCACTGAACGTGCAGTCTCTGTTCTCATCAGGCGAATCGGCAATGCAAAAGCCCCCGGTCCCGATAACATCAAACCCCCCTTTCTTAGAAACCTTCCTCAACCTGCTATCTCTCACCTTACAGCCATCCTAAACAGTTGCCTCTCCATACAATACTTCCCTTCAGCCTGGAAGGTTGCAAAAGTTATTTCCATTCCAAAGCCCAATAAAGATCAGTTATTCCCGCAAAACCACCGCCCTATCTCCCTACTATGTCATCTCTCCAAACTTCTCGAAATTCTTATACAAAACTCCCTACTCCAGTTTCTATCCATAAACAACATCATCATCCCTGAACAATTTGGTTTTCGTGCTGGACATAGCACTGTACAGCAAGCCATTCGCCTGGTGGAGCATGTCTGCACGGAGAAGAGCCAGGGCAACAGCACCGCAGCTATTTTCTTGGATATTGAAAAGGCTTTTGATCGTGTTTGGCATGACGGCTTGCTATATAAGATCTCCAAACTCAACTGCCCTCTCCACCTGCTGAAAATCATTCAGTCTTTCCTCTCTGACAGGAAATTTTACTCATACATAGAAAAGGCAAAAAGTGGCATGAAACTCATAGAAGCAGGTGTCCCACAGGGATCTGTGCTTGGCCCCCTCCTATATCTTCTGTATACAAATGACATCCCGAAAGAGCCGGGTGGCAACATAGCCTTATATGCTGATGACACAGCACTCTATCTCAGTGGCAGAAACATTAATTACCTAGCCTACAGCCTACAACGACATCTCAACAAAGTTGCAAACTGGTGCAACATCTGGAAAATAAAAATAAATGCTGACAAATGTCAAACAATCCTATTTTCTCATAAAATCAAGAAACCCATAATAAACATCACTTACAATGAACAAATACTCCCATGGAAAAATGAAATCACATACTTAGGACTAAAATTGGACAAAAACCTAACATTCAAGCATCACATAAGAGAGGCTAGGAACAAAGGCTCCGCCCGGCTCTACCAACTATACCCATTATTAAAGGGAATGGGATTGTCCATATCAGCAAAGCTCAGAATCTGGAAAACAATAGTCCTGCCTGTCATCCTCTACGGCTCTGAAGTGTGGAGCATGGCAGCAGACACTAATCTAGCCCAATTGGAGGTCGTCCAAAATAAAACCCTAAGAATTATTGCAGACGTACCAAGACTGACTAGCAATGAGGAAATCAGGGCAATGCTAGGGCAACCCTCTTTCTATCACATAATCAAACAAAAATCACAAACATTCTACGAATCATCTCATTCATCACCGTACCAGCTCATCAATACACTGGGACGGAACCCTCACCCTCAACTCAGAGCTCCTATCAACACACTCCATCGCCACTACAGGCGGTAACCATCTTCTCATCCTCATGAAACAGGATACTCATCTCCACTTCTATCAACATCATCATCACTAACGCCATCCACCCGGGGGGAAAATCCCCAAGCCATTACTGCACACAAGCCACATACGAACCCACAGGATCATTTCGTGAGACAGAGCGTTGAAAGAACGCTGGCTCTCCAGAACTAGCATGGGTGCAAACCCAGCCATCTCATGTCCGGCGGGTGCCACTGTGTGGGGAGACGCTGACTGGAGCGGAGCGCCTGACTGACTGACTGTTTGTTCGTGATGCCGCCCAAGACTAGCGGGAAAGCCGCCAAGAAGGCTGGCAAGGCGCAGAAGAACATTTCGAAGGGCGACAAGAAGAAGAAGCGCAAGAGGAAGGAGAGCTATGCCATCTACATCTACAAGGTGCTGAAGCAGGTGCACCCTGACACGGGCATCTCTTCGAAGGCGATGAGCATCATGAACAGCTTCGTGAACGACATTTTCGAGCGCATTGCGGCCGAGGCTTCTCGCCTGGCGCACTACAACAAGCGCTCGACCATCACGTCCCGCGAGATCCAGACCGCTGTGCGGCTCTTGCTGCCTGGCGAGCTGGCCAAGCACGCGGTGAGCGAGGGCACGAAGGCGGTGACCAAGTACACGAGCTCCAAGTAAGGAGGTGGCTCTTGGAAATAGGAGGCTCGTCCGCGGCGCGGCGAAGAAAAGAAAAAAACGGCCCTTTTCAGGGCCACCAAAATGCCTTTGCGGGAAGGGCGGAATTGTTGTTGTTGTGAGCGGGTGGACGGCGGCACAGCTGTAGCTGTAGCTTGTGGTGTGGTGTGGTGCGGCGCCGGCGCCTTTGGTTTTGGTGTGACGTTGGGATACGCACTTTAGCCACAGCCGGGTCGTGGGCGCGTGGGTGTTTCGAGACGTGTTGGTGTTAGGGGGGCGGATCGCTGGAGTTGGCTTGTTTGATATATATATTTTTTTTTTTTTTTTTTTTTTTTTTTTTTTTTTTTTGTCCCCTTTGTATGGTATGGCCGGAGGTGTGGAACGGAAAGCAAACCGCGATTGTCGGATGTCACACCGTTGGTGGCGAGGGTGAGAAACACGTTGCCGCCTACAGCTGCTTCTACGCCGAGCGGGTGGGTTAAGTTAGTTGGTTGGTTGGGCGACGTAAAAGTGGAGCGTGGAGGTGTGTGTGAACGTGAGGAGACACGCATTGCATTGTATTTGTACGCGCGAGGTGAGTTAGGAGACCACGCGCCACGACGTACGGTGCCCTCTTTCGACCTGACGTCTGACGTCTGGTTTTTGTTTGTGGAGGCGGTGTCGTCATTCTGGATGTACGTGTATTTTCCGCTCAGTTGAGTGAGGTGACGCGAGACGACGGCGTCGGTGGTGTTTTTGTTTTGTTGTTGGCGCCCCGGGGATGGAGAGGGGCACCCGACGGTAACGAGAGGTTGCACTTTGTGATCGGTCGAATGTCCGGGGAGCGAGGAATAGGGTGGGGGGTTGAAAAGAAACGCCAGTGTAGGGCAACGGGACGGTGAACGTTCCCGTGGTGTCGGAGGTGTGCAGTGGGGGGGAGGAAAAAAAAAGCGCGTAACGGCGCGGCTGCCGTGGTGGAAACGTTCTCTCCAACTTTGGTGGTGTCCCCTGTGTGTTTTGTTGTTCTCTATATCGTGTGTCCCCTCGCACAAGACGCTCTCTGGGCGGGTTTGATTCATTCATTTTTGCATAGTCACGTAGCGTAGAATGGAATGCGCAAGAGTTGAGTGAGACTGGCGACGGTATATGGTCTGAGCAGCGTCAGCTGCACTGCACTCCCCGGAAAAGAATCTTGGATGCCGTGCTAACTGAAATTTGGTGGACGGGGTTCTCAAGGCTGTTTTCCTATTTTGTTGTTTGTCTGTCTCTAGTTAAGATGGTGAAATGACGTCGAAGAAGCAGTATTGCAAATACTGTTATGGAAATGCCCTAGTTTGATGAAAGGAAATGTGTGTTGAATACAGGATGGTAAAGACCAAGTGCGTTGAAAGAAACGTTGTGAAGGAACGAACGTTCCCTGAATTGGTTTCTTTTTGTTCCCGAGTTGTGTACAATGGACGACGGTTGTGCCATATCGCAGCATTGCATCATCCCCAGGTTTTATTTCAATTGAGCGATAAAAAAAGGAAAAAGAGAAGAACAAGAACACTATCGAAATGGTCTATGGTGTGTGACCCACAATTGTTGTCTTTAAATCACTTACCCAACCATGTCGTAAAAATATTTTTTTTTTTTTTACAGTGGCTGCCGAATGACCTAGATGTAACAGAGAGAGAGAAACACATGGCGTGTCTGATGTTTGTTTTCTTTTCCCCCCCGTCAAGTGGCAAATGCGAACACCGTCAGCTGTAATTGACGATCGACACTAGTATGGCGCGAAAAGGGGGTGCGACCTGTGCAGTTGTGGGTGAAACTTTGGGTGATGGGCTGTCATGCGGCATCGCGTGCGTTCATTACCCCTCGGCGGCGGCGGCGGCGGCGGCGCCGCAGCTCCGTCCAGCTCGCGCTCTCGGAAACAACCCTCTCGTAATGCCGCGTCTCCGTCACTGCAAATTTTCAAAGGGGAAACCTGTGTGGCCGGTGGGGGTGTGTCAACCGTTGGCCTCAAGCTCCGCCGACAAAAAGTGTTGAGTGTATCCAGTGTGAGAGAGGTTGACGCTTTTCGTGGTGTGTGTGTGTGTGTGTGTGTGTGTGTGTGTGTGGCAATGTTTTGAAAAGTTTGCAACGTACGTTAAGAAGTGTTGACGCTGAAACTTGCGGGCTGTGTGGCCCTGGTGGTTGGCTGGCTGGAGACGCGGGCGTGTCCAGTCGGTCGGTTGTTGTGGCTGAAAGGTACGTATACGGTTCCGCCGTCCCGTCGGAACTGCGTCTGTCTGGAAGGTATGACGTGACGTGCAGTTTTTATTAGGTCAGCCCTTGTTGTGTATTGTTCCATTTGTTGCTCACTCGTCACCCGTATTTGGTGTGGCGATGTATGTGGACGTACTGCTGGATCAGTGTCAGGGTTTCCGTGGGAGGTGTTGGCTGGGTTGGATTTGCCTGACACGGCTGAGTCCGCAATTGGCCTGCCGTTCGTTGATGCGATATGTGGGTTCTGAGGAAGAATGTGTACGAGATAGTTGCCCCTGCCCTGCCCTTTCTTTCGCGTTCGTGTGTGCCCCCCTTGTTGTGTAGTGTGGGTTGAACATGGTTCTTTACCGAGTGGGGGGGAATGGGATGGACGGATCCGTTGCTGTTGCTGTCACCGTCAAGACAACGCACGCACGCACGCACGCACGCACGCACCCCTGTCCTACGAGAAGGTGTGTCAACCGGGGTTTCGGTAGTCGTGTGTGTAGGGGACGGGGAGAAGCAAAGTGGAGAGTGCGGCACGGGCAGAGAGTGGAATTGGGGCGCGTTGATGTTGGGAAACATCCCCCAAGGGTTGCGGGATGATGTGGCGGTGAGAGCGGGGGGCGGGGGAGAAAAGAAAAGCGAAAAAGAACTAAGGAAGAGGAGGAGGCGTGCGTGTGTGCGCAGTGGCGGGGCCCCAAAGACCTGTCGTGTTGGTGTCGGCCGAACGCGTGTGCGGGGCAGCGTCGGCACGGAGAAGCGAGGAGGAGAGAGAGAGAGAGAGAGCTGGTCTGATGGGTATTTTTTACCCCCTGTACTCGAAGGACCGGATCTGTCCTTGATCCCTGCCTTCTGTCTGATTATGTTGGGTAACAAAATGATGGGATGATAGGGTCTCTTGGGTGTGTGTAGATGTTTGTTGTTTGAGTGAGTGTTATGGTGTTTGTATTTTATTTTTGTTTATCATGGTATGTTGTAGTTTGTGGTGTTTTGTCGTGATGGGAAATGTCGTTCTTGGGTCGGGTGGATTTTGTCCCAGATTTCTGATGAGTGGGTGGTTCGAATCCGTGGTTTGGTGGAAAAAAAAAAAAAAAAACTTTATGGATTTTTCTTTGGATGATTTCCGGGATTTTGATTGAGTATGTTATGGTTTGTGTATATGTCTCGGTTTGTCTGGTACCGGCCGGCATCAGCAGTAATTCTGAAGTATTTGTTGTGCACCCTTTTTTACTCTTGTTATGTTTGGTGTCTGCGGCCATTGACCAGATTTTCAGAGCCGTAAGTGATGGCTGGTTCCTATGACGGTTTTGGAGATTTTCTTTTTGGCGCGCATATTTATTCTGTTTCCTTTGATGATTGGGTACAGTCTGAATATTGCTGCTGCAGCCTTGTTACAAACGTGTGTAACATGGTCTCTAAATGTCAACCTCTTGTCCAGCTTGATGCCTAGATACTTTATTGTGCCTGACCATGGAAGATTGTTATTTCTGAGGCGTATATGCAGGTTAGGAGGTATTCTTTTTGAATGTGAATCGTATTGTATTGCTTGGGTTTTCTCCGCGTTTATTGTTTTTTGTTTCCATTGGTTAGCCCATTTCTGGATGGATTGTAGGTGTTGCTCTATTTTTGTGACTCTATATTGCAGGTTAGAACTGCTGCGGTAGACTGCAGTGTCGTCTGCAAATAGTGACAAGTGTCCTCCCAGCTGTTTGTTTGTGTATATTGAGTAGAGAATGGGCCCCAGCACTGAGCCTTGCGGGACTCCAGCCTCTATGGATCTAGTGTTACTTGCCGCTCCTGGTACATGGACATAGAATGCTCTGTTGCGGAGAAAAGAAGCAATAATGTGGATGGGGCAGTTGTACTGGTGGAGCTTGTAGATAAGGCGTTATCCGAATGCTTTTCCAATGTCAAGCAGGACTGCTCCAGTACTGTGTCTAATGTTTCTGGCCTGACATATGTGCTCGACTAGTCTGGTCACCTGGTGGGTGGTGCTGTGTTCTTCGCGGAATCGGAATTGTTGTGGGATGATTATGTTGTTATCCTTTAAGAATTGAATTTCTTCAGTTCAGTTTGAATGAGCTTTCCGAGAACGTTTCCAAGGAAGTTGGCCTATAGTTTTGCGGAAATAATAAGTCCTTGTTTGGCTTTGGTAATGTGATGACTCGGGCCTGTTTCCAAGTAGTTTAGTCTGAAGCAAGCATTATATATTGATGTTAGATAGATAATTGATAGTTGCTGGAGGTAGGTGATGTAGTAGTTGGAATCCGGGCCTGATGCCTTCTTAGGATGTGTGTATGTTTGTGATGTGATAAGATACGGGGTTTCTGCGTTTATTGGATTGTGAAAGATGTTCTGATCGGGGCACTTAGGATGCGGTTTTACCCTTCTGAGTACCATTTCCTGGTGGTCATCAGTTTCGTCATCTACCGCTTCTGGTGCTTGGAATTGCCTTTCTAGTGAATCCGCCAGTGCTTCAGCTCGGTCTGTGGGGTCGTTCCTTCCCCATGTAGATGTAGATGTTTCGTGTTTAGTTTACGAGTTTTAAGAAATTTCCAGAATTTTTCCTGGTCCCTTTCTGCTTCTCGTAACGTTTCCTCCCACGCCTCGCTACGGTGGTTTTCGGAGCTCTCTTTTTGATCCTCCCGGCCAATTGCTCTGATTTTCGTCGGTCGGCTGGGTCCCTGTAGTTTCTGGCGCGCGCGGGCTGCGGTTGGCGCCTTTGGTGGCAACGGCCGGGGCAAGCAGCGGTGTGTGGTGTGGTGCGGGGCGGGCAGGGGCAGGGGCAGGGGCAGGGGCAGTGGTGGTTGACGGATGGCCTGGGGGCCGAAAAACGGGCCGGACGGCGGACGGCGGACGGCGGACGGCGGACGGATGTTGAGAGAGGCGGCGCGCACGCGTCTCGCGCGGACACAGGCGCCACAGCGTTGATGATTGGAAGGAGGTGCGGTGCGGGGATGGGCCCAGGAAAAAAGACGGTCGTGGCCCCTGTCTTGGGTGCGTGTCGACGTCAGCACCGTCGGTGTGGTGTGGTGTGGTGTGGTGTGGTGTGGTGTGGTGTGGTGTGGGCAGGGAGGGGGGGAAAAGCGGGCTGCGGGCTGCGGAGGGAATGGTTGGTGGGGAGTAGGCACACATGTGGGCGGGCGCAAAATCGGCCGGTGCCCGTAAACCGCGGCGGGATATTGGGTGGAAAAGAGGGAAATTGTAGAAAGGAAAACAAGCGGAGGGGGCGAATGTGGTGGGGTGGGGGGACGGGCGGGGGCGAGGCGACAGCTTGCTTTTTCTTTTTCATTTTATTTTATTTTGTTGTAGTGTTTTTGTGTTTTTGTTTTTTTGCGTGTGTGTGGCCTTGGAGAGGCTGGTCTTGTCTGGCTTACGCTTTGGGTGCGTGTGTTGGTACTTTTTCGTTTTTTCTTGTTCTGCAGAGCAGGGGCGGGGCGGTGGGAACGGCTGGCTGGCTGGCTGTGCCCAGAGGAGGAGGAGACGCTGGCGGCGGGCCCGGCTCCTGGGGCTGCTGTTGCATGCGCTGTGCAAAGAAAGGAAGAGTGGGTTTGTTTGGCTGGTTGAAGTGCATTATTTAAGTGTGGGCTTGCCGGCCTGGCTCCGATGCGCAGGTAGATAGATGCCGGCGGCGACCGCAGGCAGGCGCGTTGTGTGTACAGAGGGACGAGCCAGGTGTTTTGCAAGCAGGACGTGGCGTGCCGAGTGGAGAGGAGGCGGCGGCTCGGCTCGGTTCGGCCCGGTCCGGCGGTGCCGCGCTGTTGTCGCGGACGTGAGCGCCCCCTGGCGGGCGGGTGGTTGGCGGCGGCGTGGTGGACGCGTGTGGCAGTTGTGTGCACGGGTTGCTTGGGCGAGTGAGCAGTGGCTGGCGGTGTTGGCGCGTCGTCGGGGAGGTATGTGTTGCGGCCGCGTCTGCTGCGCGCTGCGTCGTTGTGTCGACTGTGTGTGGGCGTGGGCACGTGTGCTCTGCCGAGGGCGTCGTAAAAAAGTGGGTCGCGGTGTGCGTGCGTAGCCCGTGATGATGTATTGTGCGTCGCGTCGTTGTGTGCGAAACGGATGCCGAGAGGTGTGTGGTGAGTGCGAAGCGCGAATGTGCGGCGTTTGGCGGTTTCGGTGTGTTTTCTGTTTTTGCGGCGTGAGAGTGGGGCTGGCTGGCTGTTTGTTGTTGGTGTTGCCTTGTGTGTGTAGGTTGATGGCGCGACGCGGAGGGGACGCCGTTTGCTGCGTGCCTTGCCTCGCGTGTGTTGGCGCGCCGTGCATGTGTTTGGGTCGTGGGGGCGGTGTTTTTGTTTGTATTTGGATTTTCATTTTTTGGCGTGTTGTGTCGTGTATGGCAAGGGCGAGAGGAGTAGTGCGGTAGTGGTAGTGCAGTAGTGTCGTTGCGGCACGGGCGTCTGGTGGGGCTGTGCGTCGTGGCGGGGAAGGTGTGTAGGTTGCGGCGATGCGGCGAGCCCAGCCCGTCGTTTGACGGTGTGCCGGGTGAGTTGCGCTGCGAATCGAGTGTGGCGGGAAGGGAGCTGCGTGGCGCCTGCGTCCGTTGGCAGCAGGGGCTGAGTTTGTTTGATTTCGGGACGACGACGACGACGACTGGTTGGTTGGTTGGTTGGTTGGTGGGTGGGGTGGCGTGCACGTTTGTCGTACTGGGCGAGTCGATTGCCTGCCGGCTGGCGAAAGGTGCGCCGCCGCCCGTCTCTCGCGCTCTGTGTTGTTTTTTTTTCTGTGTGTGTCGGCTGCGTTTTTGTTTGCGGTGCGCGCGAAAACGGTGGTGCCGAAAGTGTGCCGGCGTGGCGTTGCGACCGCGACCGCGACCGCGACCGCGACGAGCCGCGGGCGCGCCATTTGGCTGGTGTTGCGTGAAGAGCGGCTGTGTACGGGTAGTGGCTGTAGCCGTACGTGTACGTGCATCCGGCCCGGCCGCCAGCCCAGCCCAGCCCAGCCCAGCCCAGCCGAGTCGGGTGAGCGGAGGCCGACACGTGGTGGTGCTGTGCTCTCTCGGCTCGGGGGGGTTTGTGTGTGTGTGTGTGTGCGTGCGTGCGTGCGTGCGTGTGTGTCTCGTTCGCTCTCCGGAATCTGCTCGTTCTGCTGATCCCCGCCTGTCGGCGTCGTTTATTTTTACTTATTTATTTTTTACCTGTTGTTTGTTTTTCGACGTCGTCTTGCAGTTTTGTCCTTTGCGGCGTGCCGACGACCCGCCGCGCGACCTTATGAAACCCCAAAGCGTGGCGTGGCGTGGCGTGGCGTGGCCGAGCCGCAGCAGCTAAGGGGGTGCGGCCGCCTCGACGCCTTAACCTCCTAAACTTCTTTAAGCCGTTAACGCAGCCACCTAAACTAACGTAACCTAACCTAAGCCCTTAGGCCAACCCCCAAGTCGCCTTAACCTAACGTACGTGACCGCAACCTTAGCTTAACGCCTACGTTAAGACGTGACGTCACGTCAACGCTTAACCTAACCCTGACGCCTTCTTAGCCTAACCTGACGTAACCTAAGGTAAGGTAACCGTTGAAAGAAAGAAACCACCTTTGTTTTGACGTTGAGGCGTGTAAGGTCGGCTGTGAGGGCAGATTCGGTGTGTCTGTAGTTGGGGCTGGCTGGTAATTTATTTTGTTTGTTTGTTTATCGTTGTTTTGTTTTCGCCTGTGGCGGGGGGGTTGGCGCTCCGTCGGCCGGTGCCATGTTGCGCAGGCGGCGATCGTAAAAAAGTAGAAAAAAAAAAAAGAAAAAAGAAAAAGAAAAATGTGTTGGAAGGGCTGTGGGTGTTGGCGGGCGAGGCGAGAGGAGGAGGACGGCCCGCGGCCGTGGCCCGACGGCTGCGGGCCGATCGGGAAAACGGCGGAAGGCGATGGGGCGGCGGAGGTGCGTTTGTGCACGGCCGTCATCGCCGCACGACTCGGCTCGTGTGGCTGTGGCGCCGGCCGCGGTGGCCGGGCTGCCGCGGCGACGGTGTGGGAGTTTTGACGAAGGTTTGGCCATTGTGGCGGGTCGTCGGCTGGGGCTGTGGGGGCGGCATTTGGGCGGGGGCGGCGATTCTCGGCGGGCCGACCCAGGCTGTGGCGCGCGGTGGCTGCAGTTTGGCCGTGGTTTGCGGCGCCGCCGCGGCGACTGGTTGGCGACCGTGGTGTCGGTGTGTGTAGCCCCATCCTCGGTGGTTTGAATGGCGCGGGTGGTTGCGGCGCAACACTAGATCGCGTGTTCTGCTCCGCGCAGGCTGTCGGACGTTGGGCGGTAGCAAGCGCGGGAGGCGCGGCGCGGCGGCGCGGCGGCGCGCCGAGTGGCGGCCGCTCTCTCGGCCGTCGCGCCCGCCCGCGACACTGGCTGGGCCAGGCGCGTGCGCGGCTATTCTCTGCTGCGCGCCCCTCGCTGTTGTGCGTCGTCGAAGGAGAGAAGGAAGCGAAACCAAGGGGGAAAAAAGAAAAGAGAACAGGCAAAAGATGGCAGACCAGGCGGCTACGAACGAGACTGCCGCGGCACCCGCCGCCACCGGCACTACGAAGAAGGCCAAGTCTGCGTCGTCTGCGAAGAAGCCGCGCGCCAAGCCTGCGCACCCGCGCACCTCTGAGATGGTGACGGCCGCCATCAAGAGTCTGAAGGAGCGCGGCGGGTCGTCGCTGCAGGCGATCAAGAAGTACATTGCCGCGCACTACAAGCTGGACGCGGAGAAGCTGGCGCCCTTTATCAAGAAGTACCTCAAGTCGGCCGTCGTGGCTGGCGAGCTGGTGCAGACGAAGGGGAAGGGCGCGGTCGGGCTCTTTCAAGCTTGCCGGCGCCGGCGGCGGGGCGGCCGAGGGCGGCAAGGCTCGTGGTGGCGGCGGTGGTGCGAAGAAGAAGCGCGCCGCTCCGGCCAGCAAGGAGAAGAAGGGGGCCCGTGCGGCCGGCGCAAAGAAGGCTGGCGGCGTGAAGGCGGCGACCGGTCGGAAGGCGGGCGCCGCCAAGAAGGCGTCTGCGGCGTCGGCCGCTCCCGCGGGTGCGAAGAAGGCGGCTGCGGCCAAGCCGGCCAAGGCCAAGTCGCCGTCGAAGGCGAAGAAGGCCGCCAAGGTTCCGACGAAGAAGCCGAAGGCGCCGCGCCCGAAGAAGGCGACGGCGACGCCGTCTAAGGCGAAGGCTTCGCCCAAGAAGAAGAAGTAAAAAGGGCAGGGAAGGGTTGGCGGTTGACACCGTCGCCTGGTGGCCGGCGCGCAACCAGAGGCTGTCGCGCGGTCCCGGACAAAAACAAAAACGGCCCTTCTCAGGGCCATCAAAGCACGTCGGGAAGGTGTTGATTGTCGTGTCGTGGTCGGTCGGTTGCCTTGTCTGTCTGTCTTGCTTGCTGGCGTTTGTTTGTTTGTGTCATGTGTGGATGGTGTTTTGCGTGCCGCGGTGGTTGGATTGTGGGGTCGTTGGCGGGCGTGGGCGGCGGCGCCGCGGTTGGTGTTACATAAAGTGTATTTTACTTTTATTATTTTTACCTATTTATTTTGCGCCGCGTTTGTTTGTTTGTCTTGGTGGTGGTTTTGGAATAGTCTTTTTTGCTTTGCTTTGCTTTCCGGGCGTCACGTTTTGTGCCGTGGCCTGTGTGGGGTGGCGCTATTTGACGCTTGCGACTTGGCTCGGCCGGTGCGGTGCTTTTTTTTTTTTTTTGGAAACGGCGGCGCCGCGCCGGGCCGGGCCGGGCCGGGCCGGGGGTGGGACGACTGGACTGGACTGGAGAGTGAGTGGGGAACTAGTCGTTGCGACCGACAAAGTTTTGCTCGCGACGGAGAGACGGTTAGTGGCCCTGAAAAGGGCCGTTTTGTTTGTTTGGCGGTGTGCGGGTTTAGGCGCGCTCGCCGCGGATGCGGCGCGCGAGCTGGATGTCCTTGGGCATGATGGTGACTCGCTTGGCGTGGATTGCGCACAGGTTGGTGTCTTCGAAGAGGCCGACGAGGTAGGCCTCGCTGGCCTCCTGCAGGGCCATGACTGCGGAGCTCTGGAAGCGCAGGTCGGTCTTGAAGTCCTGGGCGATCTCGCGCACTAGGCGCTGGAATGGCAGCTTGCGGATGAGCAGCTCTGTGCTCTTCTGGTAGCGCCTGATTTCTCGCAGGGCGACGGTGCCCGGCCTGTAGCGGTGGGGCTTCTTGACGCCGCCGGTGGCGGGCGCGCTCTTCCTCGCCGCCTTGGTGGCGAGCTGTTTGCGCGGCGCCTTTCCGCCGGTGGACTTGCGGGCCGTTTGCTTTGTCCGGGCCATGGCTACTGCGGATGCGGATGCGGCGTGGAGGATATGCGTGCGCGACGGCGTCCGGTGCTGCCTTGACAACGGGCCCGCGCGCCCCGGGTGCTGCGCTTATATGCCCTCGGTGCGCGGTGGTGGGGGGGAGGGGAGGGCGGGCCGCGGGGCCCCAGAGTCTATATAGGGGGGCGGCGCGCGCGCTGGGCGCCACAACCGTAGCCGACTCGCTAGCGCCGGGTAGAGGAGCTTGCCCTTGCTTTCTGTTTTTTATATTATTGTGGTTGAGACGCTTGAAGAAGAAGAATGACAGGCCGCGGCAAGGGAGGAAAGGGGCTCGGCAAGGGTGGCGCCAAGCGGCACCGCAAGGTGTTGCGCGACAACATCCAGGGCATCACGAAGCCCGCGATCCGCCGCCTGGCGCGCAGGGGCGGCGTGAAGCGCATCTCTGGTCTGATCTACGAGGAGACGCGCGGAGTGCTGAAGGTGTTCCTGGAGAACGTGATCCGCGACGCGGTGACGTACACTGAGCACGCCAAGCGCAAGACTGTGACGGCCATGGACGTGGTGTACGCCCTGAAGAGGCAGGGGCGCACCCTGTACGGTTTCGGCGGTTAGGCGGTGTGAGACCGAAGGAAGAAGGAAAGAGAGATTGAAAAACGGCCCTTTTCAGGGCCACCACAGTGTTCGGAGTTGAAAAGTGCGAAAGAGTCTGTGTTGCTGGTTTTTCTTTTCCTTTTTAGTCTACTTGGCCTTTTAGTTTTGTTTGGAGTTTTTTTGACGTGGTGTGCGGTGCGGTTGGGAGGGAAGGAAGCGTGCCCTTGCGTTGTGTGAGCTCCTTCCTTCCTTCCTTCCTTCCTTCCTTCCTTCCTTCCCCTCCCTCTTTGCTTGTATGCTTCTTGTCGGTGGATGGGCTGTGTGTTGCGGCGCGGCTGAGTGCCGAGGGGTTATTATTTTTGAGGTGTGTTGTTGTGCGCCACGTGTGCTGGTTAATGGTCGCGAGACTGTGCGTGCGTGGAGTTGAGTGGAGGAGGTGGCCAAGTACGTGTGTACAAGATGGCGGCGCCTGTGTGTGTAAGAAGGAAAAAACCGTACACAGAAAGAGAGAGAGAGAGAGAAAAGTGGTGCGACGAACGACTGGAATTCTGCTTTGGACGTAGGTTTGTGTGGTGGCCCTGAAAAGGGCCGATTGTGTTTGTTTTTTGAGCCGAGGCGGCAAATGGCGCGCTGCGTGCCAAGGGAGCACGCGGCGGTTGCCGATTGCGCTGTCTCTCTTTTAGGCCTTCTTCTCGGTCTTCTTTGGCAGCAGGACGGCCTGGATGTTGGGCAGGACACCTCCCTGTGCGATGGTGACGCCCGACAAGAGCTTGTTGAGCTCCTCGTCGTTGCGTATGGCGAGCTGCAGGTGGCGCGGGATGATGCGCGTCTTCTTGTTGTCGCGGGCCGCGTTTCCGGCCAGCTCGAGCACCTCAGCGCGAGGTACTCCATGACGGCGGCGAGGTAGACGGGCGCCCCGGCGCCGACGCGCTCGGCGTAGTTTCCCTTGCGCAGGAGGCGGTGGATTCTGCCGACCGGGAACTGGAGCCCAGCCCTGCTTGAGCGGGACTTTGACTTGCCCTTGACTTTGCCTCCCTTTCCGCGTCCGGACATGGCGATGGGCTAGTTTGGAAAGAAGCGAGAAAGAAAAGCACAACGCCCCAAACGGTGCGAGCCGCAGCGAGTCGAGCAGCGGAGTGCGTGCCGGCGCCGGCGGGGTGGGGGTCCTTTATGGGCTCGGGTGCGGCGGCCGGTTGCGCGCGCGCCCCATTGGTCGGCGGCCGCAGCAGGGCGAGCTGGTAAAGGTGCGGCGGCGGCGTGCGGCGGGTGCCACTGTGTGGGGAGACGCTGACTGGAGCGGAGCGCCTGACTGACTGACTGTTTGTTCGTGATGCCGCCCAAGACTAGCGGGAAAGCCGCCAAGAAGGCTGGCAAGGCGCAGAAGAACATTTCGAAGGGCGACAAGAAGAAGAAGCGCAAGAGGAAGGAGAGCTATGCCATCTACATCTACAAGGTGCTGAAGCAGGTGCACCCTGACACGGGCATCTCTTCGAAGGCGATGAGCATCATGAACAGCTTCGTGAACGACATTTTCGAGCGCATTGCGGCCGAGGCTTCTCGCCTGGCGCACTACAACAAGCGCTCGACCATCACGTCCCGCGAGATCCAGACCGCTGTGCGGCTCTTGCTGCCTGGCGAGCTGGCCAAGCACGCGGTGAGCGAGGGCACGAAGGCGGTGACCAAGTACACGAGCTCCAAGTAAGGAGGTGGCTCTTGGAAATAGGAGGCTCGTCCGCGGCGCGGCGAAGAAAAGAAAAAAAACGGCCCTTTTCAGGGCCACCAAAATGCCTTTGCGGGAAGGGCGGAATTGTTGTTGTTGTGAGCGGGTGGACGGCGGCACAGCTGTAGCTGTAGCTTGTGGTGTGGTGTGGTGCGGCGCCGGCGCCTTTGGTTTTGGTGTGACGTTGGGATACGCACTTTAGCCACAGCCGGGTCGTGGGCGCGTGGGTGTTTCGAGACGTGTTGGTGTTAGGGGGGCGGATCGCTGGAGTTGGCTTGTTTGATATATATATTTTTTTTTTTTTTTTTTTTTTTTTTTTTTTTGTCCCCTTTGTATGGTATGGCCGGAGGTGTGGAACGGAAAGCAAACCGCGATTGTCGGATGTCACACCGTTGGTGGCGGAGGGTGAGAAACACGTTGCCGCCTACAGCTGCTTCTACGCCGAGCGGGTGGGTTAAGTTAGTTGGTTGGTTGGGCGACGTAAAAGTGGAGCGTGGAGGTGTGTGTGAACGTGAGGAGACACGCATTGCATTGTATTTGTACGCGCGAGGTGAGTTAGGAGACCACGCGCCACGACGTACGGTGCCCTCTTTCGACCTGGACGTCTGACGTCTGGTTTTTGTTTGTGGAGGCGGTGTCGTCATTCTGGATGTACGTGTATTTTCCGCTCAGTTGAGTGAGGTGACGCGAGACGACGGCGTCGGTGGTGTTTTTGTTTTGTTGTTGGCGCCCCGGGGATGGAGAGGGGCACCCGACGGTAACGAGAGGTTGCACTTTGTGATCGGTCGAATGTCCGGGGAGCGAGGAATAGGGTGGGGGGTTGAAAAGAAACGCCAGTGTAGGGCAACGGGACGGTGAACGTTCCCGTGGTGTCGGAGGTGTGCAGTGGGGGGGAGGAAAAAAAAAGCGCGTAACGGCGCGGCTGCCGTGGTGGAAACGTTCTCTCCAACTTTGGTGGTGTCCCCTGTGTGTTTTGTTGTTCTCTATATCGTGTGTCCCCTCGCACAAGACGCTCTCTGGGCGGGTTTTGATTCATTCATTTTTGCATAGTCACGTAGCGTAGAATGGAATGCGCAAGAGTTGAGTGAGACTGGCGACGGTATATGGTCTGAGCAGCGTCAGCTGCACTGCACTCCCCGGAAAAGAATCTTGGATAGCCGTGGCTAACTGAAATTTGGTGGACGGGGGTTCTCAAGGCTGTTTTCCTATTTTGTTGTTTGTCTGTCTCTAGTTAAGATGGTGAAATGACGTCGAAGAAGCAGTATTGCAAATACTGTTATGGAAATGCCTAGTTTGATGAAAGGAAATGTGTGTTGAATACAGGATGGTAAAGACCAAGTGCGTTGAAAGAAACGTTGTGAAGGAACGAACGTTCCCTGAATTGGTTTCTTTTTGTTCCCGAGTTTGTGTACAATGGACGACGGTTGTGCCATATCGCAGCATTGCATCATCCCCAGGTTTTATTTCAATTGAGCGATAAAAAAAGGAAAAAAGAGAAGAACAAGAACACTATCGAAATGGTCTATGGTGTGTGACCCACAATTGTTGTCTTAATCACTTACCCAACCATGTCGTAAAAATATTTTTTTTTTTTTACAGTGGCTGCCGAATGACCTAGATGTAACAGAGAGAGAGAAACACATGGCGTGTCTGATGTTTGTTTTCTTTTCCCCCCCGTCAAGTGGCAAATGCGAACACCGTCAGCTGTAATTGACGATCGACACTAGTATGGCGCGAAAAGGGGGTGCGACCTGTGCAGTTGTGGGTGAAACTTTGGGTGATGGGCTGTCATGCGGCATCGCGTGCGTTCATTACCCTCGCGGCGGCGGCGGCCGGCGGCGCGCCGCAGCTCCGTCCAGCTCGCGCTCTCGGAAACAACCCTCTCGTAATGCCGCGTCTCCGTCACTGCAAATTTTCAAAGGGGAAACCTGTGTGGCCGGTGGGGGTGTGTCAACCGTTGGCCTCAAGCTCCGCCGACAAAAAGTGTTGAGTGTATCCAGTGTGAGAGAGGTTGACGCTTTTCGTGGTGTGTGTGTGTGTGTGTGTGTGTGTGTGTGTGTGGGCAATGTTTTGAAAAGTTTGCAACGTACGTTAAGAAGTGTTGACGCTGAAACTTGCGGGCTGTGTGGCCCTGGTGGTTGGCTGGCTGGAGACGCGGGCGTGTCCAGTCGGTCGGTTGTTGTGGCTGAAAGGTACGTATACGGTTCCGCCGTCCCGTCGGAACTGCGTCTGTCTGGAAGGTACTGACGTGACGTGCAGTTTTTATTAGGTCAGCCCTTGTTGTGTATTGTTCCATTTGTTGCTCACTCGTCACCCGTATTTGGTTGTGGTCGAAGTGTATGTGGACGTACTGCTGGATCAGTGTCAGGGTTTCCGTGGGAGGTGTTGGCTGGGTTGGATTTGCCTGACACGGCTGAGTCCGCAATTGGCTGCCGTTCGTTGATGCGATATGTGGGTTCTGAGGAAGAATGTGTACGAGATAGTTGCCCCTGCCCTGCCCTTTCTTTCGCGTTCGTGTGTGCCCCCCTTGTTGTGTAGTGTGGGTTGAACATGGTTCTTTACCGAGTGGGGGGGAATGGGATGGACGGATCCGTTGCTGTTGCTGTCACCGTCAAGACAACGCACGCACGCACGCACGCACGCACGCACCCCTGTCCTACGAGAAGGTGTGTCAACCGGGGTTTCGGTAGTCGTGTGTGTAGGGGACGGGGAGAAGCAAAGTGGAGAGTGCGGCACGGGCAGAGAGTGGAATTGGGGCGCGTTGATGTGGGGAAACATCCCCCAAGGGTTGCGGGATGATGTGGCGGTGAGAGCGGGGGGCGGGGGAGAAAAGAAAAGCGAAAAAGAACTAAGGAAGACTGGAGGAGGCGTGCGTGTGCGCAGTGGCGGGGCCCCAATGACCTGATCGTGTTGGTGTCGGCCGAACGCGAGTGTGCGGGGGCAGCGTCGGGCACGGAGAAGCGAGGAGGAGTGAGAGAGAGAGAGAGCTGGTCTGAGAAGGGTATTTTTTTACCCCCTGTACACGAAGGACCGGATATGTCCTTGATCCCTGCCTTCTGTCTGATTATGAAGGGTAACAAAATGATGGGATGATGGGGTCTCTTGGGTGTGTGTAGATGTTTGTTGTTTGAGTGAGTGTTATGGTGTATTGTATTTTATTTTGTTTATCATGGTATGGTTGTAGTTTGTGGTGTTATTGTCGTGATGGGAAATGTCGTTCTTGGGTCGGGTGGATTTTTGTCCCAGATTTCTGATGAGTGGGTGGTTCGAATCCGTGGTTTGGTGGAAAACAAAAAAAAAAAAAACTTTATGGATTTTTCTTGGATGATTTCCGGATTTTGATTGAGTATGTATGGTTTGTGTATATCTCGGTTTTGTCTGGGTACCGGCCGGCAATCAGCAGTAATTCTGAAGTATTTGTTGTGCACCCTTTTTTACTCTTGTTATGTTTGGTGTCTGCGGCCATTGACCAAACACGCGATCTATGT
>NW_026062319.1:0-39363 GCF_023897955.1 Schistocerca gregaria
ACACTAGATCGCGTGTTTCGTTGTGTCGACTGTGTGTGGGCGTGGGCACGTGTGCTCTGCCGAGGGCGTCGTAAAAAAGTGGGTCGCGGTGTGCGTGCGTAGCCCGTGATGATGTATTGTGCGTCGCGTCGTTGTGTGCGAAACGGATGCCGAGAGGTGTGTGGTGAGTGCGAAGCGCGAATGTGCGGCGTTTGGCGGTTTCGGTGTGTTTTCTGTTTTTGCGGCGTGAGAGTGGGGCTGGCTGGCTGTTTGTTGTTGGTGTTGCCTTGTGTGTGTAGGTTGATGGCGCGACGCGGAGGGGACGCCGTTTGCTGCGTGCCTTGCCTCGCGTGTGTTGGCGCGCCGTGCATGTGTTTGGGTCGTGGGGGCGGTGTTTTTGTTTGTATTTGGATTTTCATTTTTTGGCGTGTTGTGTCGTGTATGGCAAGGGCGAGAGGAGTAGTGCGGTAGTGGTAGTGCAGTAGTGTCGTTGCGGCACGGGCGTCTGGTGGGGCTGTGCGTCGTGGCGGGGAAGGTGTGTAGGTTGCGGCGATGCGGCGAGCCCAGCCCGTCGTTTGACGGTGTGCCGGGTGAGTTGCGCTGCGAATCGAGTGTGGCGGGAAGGGAGCTGCGTGGCGCCTGCGTCCGTTGGCAGCAGGGGCTGTGCTTTTGAGAGTTTGTTTGATTTCGGGACGACGACGACGACGACGACGACGACGACGACTGGTTGGTTGGTGGGTGGGGTGGCGTGCACGTTTGTCGTACTGGGCGAGTCGATTGCCTGCCGGCTGGCGAAAGGTGCGCCGCCGCCCGTCTCTCGCGCTCTGTGTTGTTTTTTTTTTTTTTTTCTGTGTGTGTCGGCTGCGTTTTTGTTTGCGGTGCGCGCGAAAACGGTGGTGCCGAAAGTGTGCCGGCGTGGCGTTGCGACCGCGACGGCGACCGCGACGAGCCGCGGGCGCGCCATTTGGCTGGTGTTGCGTGAAGAGCGGCTGTGTACGGGTAGTGGCTGTAGCCGTACGTGTACGTGCATCCGGCCCGGCCGCCAGCCCAGCCCAGCCGAGTCGGGTGAGCGGAGGCCGACACGTGGTGGTGCTCTGTGCTCTCTCGGCTCGGGGGGGTTTGTGTGTGTGTGTGTGTGTGTGCGTGCGTGCGTGCGTGCGTGCGTGCGTGTGTGTCTCGTTCGCTCTCCGGAATCTGCTCGTTCTGCTGATCCCCGCCTGTCGGCGTCGTTTATTTTTACTTATTTATTTTTTACCTGTTGTTTGTTTTTCGACGTCGTCTTGCAGTGGTTTTGTCCTTTGCGGCGTGCCGACGACCCGCCGCGCGACCTTATGAAACCCCAAAGCGTGGCGTGGCGTGGCGTGGCGTGGCCGAGCCGCAGCAGCTAAGGGGGTGCGGCCGCCTCGACGCCTTAACCTCCTAAACTTCTTTAAGCCGTTAACGCAGCCACCTAAACTAACGTAACCTAACCTAAGCCCTTAGGCCAACCCCCAAGTCGCCTTAACCTAACGTACGTGACCGCAACCTTAGCTTAACGCCTACGTTAAGACGTGACGTCACGTCAACGCTTAACCTAACCCTGACGCCTTCTTAGCCTAACCTGACGTAACGTAAGGTAAGGTAACCGTTGAAAGAAAGAAACCACCTTTGTTTTGACGTTGAGGCGTGTAAGGTCGGCTGTGAGGGCAGATTCGGTGTGTCTGTAGTTGGGGCTGGCTGGTAATTTATTTTGTTTGTTTGTTTATCGTTGTTTTGTTTTCGCCTGTGGCGGGGGGGTTGGCGCTCCGTCGGCCGGTGCCATGTTGCGCAGGCGGCGATCGTAAAAAAGTAGAAAAAAAAAAAAGAAAAAAGAAAAAGAAAAATGTGTTGGAAGGGCTGTGGGTGTTGGCGGGCGAGGCGAGAGGAGGAGGACGGCCCGCGGCCGTGGCCCGACGGCTGCGGGCCGATCGGGAAAACGGCGGAAGGCGATGGGGCGGCGGAGGTGCGTTTGTGCACGGCCGTCATCGCCGCACGACTCGGCTCGTGTGGCTGTGGCGCCGGCCGCGGTGGCCGGGCTGCCGCGGCGACGGTGTGGGAGTTTTGACGAAGGTTTGGCCATTGTGGCGGGTCGTCGGCTGGGGCTGTGGGGGCGGCATTTGGGCGGGGGCGGCGATTCTCGGCGGGCCGACCCAGGCTGTGGCGCGCGGTGGCTGCAGTTTGGCCGTGGTTTGCGGCGCCGCCGCGGCGACTGGTTGGCGACCGTGGTGTCGGTGTGTGTAGCCCCATCCTCGGTGGTTTGAATGGCGCGGGTGGTTGCGGCGCAGGTTGGGGGCTGCTCCGCGCAGGCTGTCGGACGTTGGGCGGTAGCAAGCGCGGGAGGCGCGGCGCGGCGGCGCGGCGGCGCGCCGAGTGGCGGCCGCTCTCTCGGCCGTCCGCGCCCGCCCGCGACACTGGCTGGGCCAGGCGCGTGCGCGGCTATTCTCTGCTGCGCGCCCCTCGCTGTTGTGCGTCGTCGAAGGAGAGAAGGAAGCGAAACCAAGGGGAAAAAAGAAAAGAGAACAGGCAAAAGATGGCAGACCAGGCGGCTACGAACGAGACTGCCGCGGCACCCGCCGCCACCGGCACTACGAAGAAGGCCAAGTCTGCGTCGTCTGCGAAGAAGCCGCGCGCCAAGCCTGCGCACCCGCGCACCTCTGAGATGGTGACGGCCGCCATCAAGAGTCTGAAGGAGCGCGGCGGGTCGTCGCTGCAGGCGATCAAGAAGTACATTGCCGCGCACTACAAGCTGGACGCGGAGAAGCTGGCGCCCTTTATCAAGAAGTACCTCAAGTCGGCCGTCGTGGCTGGCGAGCTGGTGCAGACGAAGGGGAAGGGCGCGTCGGGCTCTTTCAAGCTTGCCGGCGCCGGCGGCGGGGCGGCCGAGGGCGGCAAGGCTCGTGGTGGCGGCGGTGGTGCGAAGAAGAAGCGCGCCGCTCCGGCCAGCAAGGAGAAGAAGGGGGCCCGTGCGGCCGGCGCAAAGAAGGCTGGCGGCGTGAAGGCGGCGACCGGTCGGAAGGCGGGCGCCGCCAAGAAGGCGTCTGCGGCGTCGGCCGCTCCCGCGGGTGCGAAGAAGGCGGCTGCGGCCAAGCCGGCCAAGGCCAAGTCGCCGTCGAAGGCGAAGAAGGCCGCCAAGGTTCCGACGAAGAAGCCGAAGGCGCCGCGCCCGAAGAAGGCGACGGCGACGCCGTCTAAGGCGAAGGCTTCGCCCAAGAAGAAGAAGTAAAAAGGGCAGGGAAGGGTTGGCGGTTGACACCGTCGCCTGGTGGCCGGCGCGCAACCAGAGGCTGTCGCGCGGTCCCGGACAAAAACAAAAACGGCCCTTCTCAGGGCCATCAAAGCACGTCGGGAAGGTGTTGATTGTCGTGTCGTGGTCGGTCGGTTGCCTTGTCTGTCTGTCTTGCTTGCTGGCGTTTGTTTGTTTGTTTCATGTGTGGATGGTGTTTGCGTGCCGCGGTGGTTGGATTGTGGGGTCGTTGGCGGGCGTGGGCGGCGGCGCCGCGGTCGGTGTTACATAAAGTGTATTTTTACTTTTATTATTTTTACCTATTTATTTTGCGCCGCGTTTGTTTGTTTGTCTTGGTGGTGGTTTTGGAATAGTCTTTTTTGGCTTTGCTTTCCGGGCGTCACGTTTTGTGCCGTGGCGCTATTGACGCTTGCGACTTGGCTCGGCCGGTGCGGTGCTTTTTTTTTTTTTTTTTTTGGAAACGGCGGCGCCGGGCCGGGCCGGGGGTGGGACGACTGGACTGGAGAGTGAGTGGGGAACTAGTCGTTGCGACCGACAAAGTTTTGCTCGCGACGGAGAGACGTTAGTGGCCCTGAAAAGGGCCGTTTTGTTTGTTTGGCGGTGTGCGGGTTTAGGCGCGCTCGCCGCGGATGCGGCGCGCGAGCTGGATGTCCTTGGGCATGATGGTGACTCGCTTGGCGTGGATTGCGCACAGGTTGGTGTCTTCGAAGAGGCCGACGAGGTAGGCCTCGCTGGCCTCCTGCAGGGCCATGACTGCGGAGCTCTGGAAGCGCAGGTCGGTCTTGAAGTCCTGGGCGATCTCGCGCACTAGGCGCTGGAATGGCAGCTTGCGGATGAGCAGCTCTGTGCTCTTCTGGTAGCGCCTGATTTCTCGCAGGGCGACGGTGCCCGGCCTGTAGCGGTGGGGCTTCTTGACGCCGCCGGTGGCGGGCGCGCTCTTCCTCGCCGCCTTGGTGGCGAGCTGTTTGCGCGGCGCCTTTCCGCCGGTGGACTTGCGGGCCGTTTGCTTTGTCCGGGCCATGGCTACTGCGGATGCGGATGCGGCGTGGAGGATATGCGTGCGCGACGGCGTCCGGTGCTGCCTTGACAACGGGCCCGCGCGCCCCGGGTGCTGCGCTTATATGCCCTCGGTGCGCGGTGGTGGGGGGAGGGGAGGGCGGGCCGCGGGGCCCCAGAGTCTATATAGGGGGGCGGCGCGCGCGCTGGGCGCCACAACCGTAGCCGACTCGCTAGCGCCGGGTGAGGAGCTTGCCTTGCTTTCTGTTTTTTATATTATTGTGGTTGAGACGCTTGAAGAAGAAGAATGACAGGCCGCGGCAAGGGAGGAAAGGGGCTCGGCAAGGGTGGCGCCAAGCGGCACCGCAAGGTGTTGCGCGACAACATCCAGGGCATCACGAAGCCCGCGATCCGCCGCCTGGCGCGCAGGGGCGGCGTGAAGCGCATCTCTGGTCTGATCTACGAGGAGACGCGCGGAGTGCTGAAGGTGTTCCTGGAGAACGTGATCCGCGACGCGGTGACGTACACTGAGCACGCCAAGCGCAAGACTGTGACGGCCATGGACGTGGTGTACGCCCTGAAGAGGCAGGGGCGCACCCTGTACGGTTTCGGCGGTTAGGCGGTGTGAGACCGAAGGAAGGAAAGAGAGATAGATTGAAAAACGGCCCTTTTCAGGGCCACCACAGTGTTCGGAAGTTGAAAAGTGCGAAAGAGTCTGTGTTGCTGGTTTTTCTCTTTTCCTTTTTAGTCTACTTGGCCTTTTAGTTTTGTTTGGAGTTTTTTTTTTTTGACGTGGTGTGCGGTGCGGTTGGGAGGGAAGGAAGGAAGCGTGCCCTTGCGTTGTGTGAGCTCCTTCCTTCCTTCCTTCCCCTCCCTCTTTGCTTGTATGCTTCTTGTCGGTGGATGGGCTGTGTGTTGCGGCGCGGCTGAGTGCCGAGGGGTTATTATTTTTGAGGTGTGTTGTTGTGCGCCACGTGTGCTGGTTAATGGTCGCGAGACTGTGCGTGCGTGGAGTTGAGTGGAGGAGGTGGCCAAGTACGTGTGTACAAGATGGCGGCGCCTGTGTGTGTAAGAAGGAAAAAACCGTACACAGAAAGAGAGAGAGAGAAAAGTGGTGCGACGAACGACTGGAATTCTGCTTTGGACGTAGGTTTGTGTGGTGGCCCTGAAAAGGGCCGATTGTGTTTTGTTTTTTGAGCCGAGGCGGCAAATGGCGCGCTGCGTGCCAAGGGAGCACGCGGCGGTTGCCGATTGCGCTGTCTCTCTTTTAGGCCTTCTTCTCGGTCTTCTTTGGCAGCAGGACGGCCTGGATGTTGGGCAGGACACCTCCCTGTGCGATGGTGACGCCCGACAAGAGCTTGTTGAGCTCCTCGTCGTTGCGTATGGCGAGCTGCAGGTGGCGCGGGATGATGCGCGTCTTCTTGTTGTCGCGGGCCGCGTTTCCGGCCAGCTCGAGCACCTCAGCCGCGAGGTACTCCATGACGGCGGCGAGGTAGACGGGCGCCCCGGCGCCGACGCGCTCGGCGTAGTTTCCCTTGCGCAGGAGGCGGTGGATTCTGCCGACCGGGAACTGGAGCCCAGCCCTGCTTGAGCGGGACTTTGACTTGCCCTTGACTTTGCCTCCCTTTCCGCGTCCGGACATGGCGATGGGCTAGTTTCGAAAGAAGCGAGAAAGAAAAGCACAACGCCCCAAACGGTGCGAGCCGCAGCGAGTCGAGCAGCGGAGTGCGTGCCGGCGCCGGCGGGGTGGGGGTCCTTTATGGGCTCGGGTGCGGCGGCCGGTTGCGCGCGCGCCCCATTGGTCGGCGGCCGCAGCAGGGCGAGCTGGTAAAGGTGCGGCGGCGGCGTGCGGCGGGTGCCACTGTGTGGGGAGACGCTGACTGGAGCGGAGCGCCTGACTGACTGACTGACTGCGCGTGCCTGCCTGCCTGTTTGTTCGTGATGCCGCCCAAGACTAGCGGGAAAGCCGCCAAGAAGGCTGGCAAGGCGCAGAAGAACATTTCGAAGGGCGACAAGAAGAAGAAGCGCAAGAGGAAGGAGAGCTATGCCATCTACATCTACAAGGTGCTGAAGCAGGTGCACCCTGACACGGGCATCTCTTCGAAGGCGATGAGCATCATGAACAGCTTCGTGAACGACATTTTCGAGCGCATTGCGGCCGAGGCTTCTCGCCTGGCGCACTACAACAAGCGCTCGACCATCACGTCCCGCGAGATCCAGACCGCTGTGCGGCTCTTGCTGCCTGGCGAGCTGGCCAAGCACGCGGTGAGCGAGGGCACGAAGGCGGTGACCAAGTACACGAGCTCCAAGTAAGGAGGTGGCTCTTGGAAATAGGAGGCTCGTCCGCGGCGCGGCGAAGAAAAGAAAAAAACGGCCCTTTTCAGGGCCACCAAAATGCCTTTGCGGGAAGGGCGGAATTGTTGTTGTTGTGAGCGGGTGGACGGCGGCACAGCTGTAGCTGTAGCTTGTGGTGCGGCGCCGGCGCCGGCGCCTTTGGTTTTGGTGTGACGTTGGGATACGCACTTTAGCCACAGCCGGGTCGTGGGCGTGGGTGTTTCGAGACGTGTTGGTGTTAGGGGGGCGGATCGCTGGAGTTGGCTTGTTTGATATATATTTTTTTTTTTTTTTTTTGTCCCCTTTGTATGGTATGGCCGGAGGTGTGGAACGGAAAGCAAACCGCGATTGTCGGATGTCACACCGTTGGTGGCGAGGGTGAGAAACACGTTGCCGCCTACAGCTGCTTCTACGCCGAGCGGGTGGGTTAAGTTAGTTGGTTGGTTGGGCGACGTAAAAGTGGAGCGTGGAGGTGTGTGTGAACGTGAGGAGACACGCATTGCATTGTATTTGTACGCGCGAGGTGAGTTAGGAGACCACGCGCCACGACGTACGGTGCCCTCTTTCGACCTGACGTCTGACGTCTGGTTTTTGTTTGTGGAGGCGGTGTCGTCATTCTGGATGTACGTGTATTTTCCGCTCAGTTGAGTGAGGTGACGCGAGACGACGGCGTCGGTGGTGTTTTTGTTTTGTTGTTGGCGCCCCGGGGATGAAGAGGGGCACCCGACGGTAACGAGAGGTTGCACTTTGTGATCGGTCGAATGTCCGGGGAGCGAGGAATAGGGTGGGGGGTTGAAAAGAAACGCCAGTGTAGGGCAACGGGACGGTGAACGTTCCCGTGGTGTCGGAGGTGTGCAGTGGGGGGGAGGAAAAAAAAAAAAAAAAAAAAAAAGCGCGTAACGGCGCGGCTGCCGTGGTGGAAACGTTCTCTCCAACTGTGGTGGTGTCCCCTGTTCTCTATATCGTGTGTCCCCTCGCACAAGACGCTCTCTGGGCGGGTTTGATTCATTCATTTTTGCATAGTCACGTAGCGTAGAATGGAATGCGCAAGAGTTGAGTGAGACTGGCGACGGTATATGGTCTGAGCAGCGTCAGCTGCACTGCACTCCCCGGAAAAGAATCTTGGATGCCGTGCTAACTGAAATTTGGTGGACGGGGTTCTCAAGGCTGTTTTCCTATTTTGTTGTTTGTTTGTCTCTAGTTAAGATGGTGAAATGACGTCGAAGAAGCAGTATTGCAAATACTGTTATGGAAATGCCCTAGTTTGATGAAAGGAAATGTGTGTTGAATACAGGATGGTAAAGACCAAGTGCGTTGAAAGAAACGTTGTGAAGGAACGAACGTTCCCTGAATTGGTTTCTTTTTGTTCCCGAGTTGTGTACAATGGACGACGGTTGTGCCATATCGCAGCATTGCATCATCCCCAGGTTTTATTTCAATTGAGCGATAAAAAAAGGAAAAAGAGAAGAACAAGAACACTATCGAAATGGTCTATGGTGTGTGACCCACAATTGTTGTCTTTAAATCACTTACCCAACCATGTCGTAAAAATATTTTTTTTTTTTTTTACAGTGGCTGCCGAATGACCTAGATGTAACAGAGAGAGAGAAACACATGGCGTGTCAGATGTTTGTTTTCTTTTCCCCCCCGTCAAGTGGCAAATGCGAACACCGTCAGCTGTAATTGACGATCGACACTAGTATGGCGCGAAAAGGGGGTGCGACCTGTGCAGTTGTGGGTGAAACTTTGGGTGATGGGCTGTCATGCGGCATCGCGTGCGTTCATTACCCCTCGGCGGCGGCGGCGGCGCCGCAGCTCCGTCCAGCTCGCGCTCTCGGAAACAACCCTCTCGTAATGCCGCGTCTCCTCCGTCACTGCAATTTTCAAAGGGAAACCTGTGTGGCCGGTGGGGGTGTGTCAACCGTTGGCCTCAAGCTCCGCCGACAAAAAGTGTTGAGTGTATCCAGTGTGAGAGAGGTTGACGCTTTTCGTGGTGTGTGTGTGTGTGTGTGTGTGTGTGTGTGTGTGTGGCAATGTTTTGAAAAGTTTGCAACGTACGTTAAGAAGTGTTGACGCTGAAACTTGCGGGCTGTGTGGCCCTGGTGGTTGGCTGGCTGGAGACGCGGGCGTGTCCAGTCGGTCGGTTGTTGTGGCTGAAAGGTACGTATACGGTTCCGCCGTCCCGTCGGAACTGCGTCTGTCTGGAAGGTATGACGTGACGTGCAGTTTTTATTAGGTCAGCCCTTGTTGTGTATTGTTCCATTTGTTGCTCACTCGTCACCCGTATTTGGTGTGGCGATGTATGTGGACGTACTGCTGGATCAGTGTCAGGGTTTTCCGTGGGAGGTGTTGGTTGGGTTGGATTTGCCTGACACGGCTGAGTCCGCAATTGGCCTGCCGTTCGTTGATGCGATACGTGGGTTCTGAGGAAGAATGTGTACGAGATAGTTGCCCCTGCCCTGCCCTTTCTTTCGCGTTCGTGTGTGCCCCCCTTGTTGTGTAGTGTGGGTTGAACATGGTTCTTTACCGAGTGGGGGGGAATGGGATGGACGGATCCGTTGCTGTTGCTGTCACCGTCAAGACAACGCACGCACGCACGCACGCACCCCTGTCCTACGAGAAGGTGTGTCAACCGGGGTTTCGGTAGTCGTGTGTGTAGGGGACGGGGAGAAGCAAAGTGGAGAGTGCGGCACGGGCAGAGAGTGGAATTGGGGCGCGTTGATGTTGGGAAACATCCCCCAAGGGTTGCGGGATGATGTGGCGGTGAGAGCGGGGGGCGGGGGAGAAAAGAAAAGCGAAAAAGAACTAAGGAAGAGGAGGAGGCGTGCGTGCGCGCAGTGGCGGGGCCCCAAAGACCTGTCGTGTGGTGTCGGCCGAACGCGTGTGCGGGGCAGCGTCGGCACGGAGAAGCGAGGAGGAGAGAGAGAGAGAGAGCGCTGGTCTGATGGGTATTTTTTACCCCCTGTACTCGAAGGACCGGATCTGTCCTTGATCCCTGCCTTCTGTCTGATTATGTTGGGTAACAAAATGATGGGTCTCTTGGGTGTGTGTAGATGTTTGTTGTTTGAGTGAGTGTTATGGTGTTTGTATTTTATTTTTGTTTATCATGGTATGTTGTAGTTTGTGGTGTTTTGTCGTGATGGGAAATGTCGTTCTTGGGTCGGGTGGATTTTGTCCCAGATTTCTGATGAGTGGGTGGTTCGAATCCGTGGTTTGGTGGAAAAAAAAAAAAAAAAAAAAAAAAAAAAACACTTTATGGATTTTTCTTTGGATGATTTCCGGGATTTTGATTGAGTATGTTATGGTTTGTGTATATGTCTCGGTTTGTCTGGTACCGGCCGGCATCAGCAGTAGTAATTCTGAAGTATTTGTTCTGCACCCTTTTTTACTCTTGTTATGTTTGGTGTCTGCGGCCATTGACCAGATTTTCAGAGCCGTAAGTGATGGCTGGTTCCTATGACGGTTTTGAAGATTTTCTTTTTGGCGCGCATATTTATTCTGTTTCCTTTGATGATTGGGTACAGTCTGAATATTGCTGCTGCAGCCTTGTTACAAACGTGTGTAACATGGTCTCTAAATGTCAACCTCTTGTCCAGCTTGATGCCTAGATACTTTATTGTGCCTGACCATGGAAGATTGTTATTTCTGAGGCGTATATGCAGGTTAGGAGGTATTCTTTTTGAATGTGAATCGTATTGTATTGCTTGGGTTTTCTCCGCGTTTATTGTTTTTTGTTTCCATTGGTTAGCCCATTTCTGGATGGATTGTAGGTGTTGCTCTATTTTTGTGACTCTATATTGCAGGTTAGAACTGCTGCGGTAGACTGCAGTGTCGTCTGCAAATAGTGACAAGTGTCCTCCCAGCTGTTTGTTTGTGTATATTGAGTAGAGAATGGGCCCCAGCACTGAGCCTTGCGGGACTCCAGCCTCTATGGATCTAGTGTTACTTGCCGCTCCTGGTACATGGACATAGAATGCTCTGTTGCGGAGAAAAGAAGCAATAATGTGGATGGGGCAGTTGTACTGGTGGAGCTTGTAGATAAGGCGTTATCCGAATGCTTTTCCAATGTCAAGCAGGACTGCTCCAGTACTGTGTCTAATGTTTCTGGCCTGACATATGTGCTCGACTAGTCTGGTCACCTGGTGGGTGGTGCTGTGTTCTTCGCGGAATCGGAATTGTTGTGGGATGATTATGTTGTTATCCTTTAAGAATTGAATTTCTTCAGTTCAGTTTGAATGAGCTTTCCGAGGACCTTTCCAAGGAAGTTGGCCTATAGTTTTGCGGAAATAATAAGTCCTTGTTTGGCTTTGGTAATGTGATGACTCGGGCCTGTTTCCAAGTAGTTTAGTCTGAAGCAAGCATTATATATTGATGTTAGATAGATAATTGATAGTTGCTGGAGGTAGGTGATGTAGTAGTTGCGGTTTGATGGAATCTGGGCCTGATGCCTTCTTAGGATGTGTGTATGTTTGTGATGTGATAAGATACGGGGTTTCTGCGTTTATTGGATTGTGAAAGATGTTCTGATCGGGGCACTCAGGATGCGGTTTTACCCTTCTGAGTACCATTTCCTGGTGGTCATCAGTTTCGTCATCTACCGCTTCTGGTGCTTGGAATTGCCTTTCTAGTGAATCCGCCAGTGCTTCAGCTCGGTCTGTGGGGTCGTTCCTTCCCCATGTAGATGTAGATGTTTCGTGTCTAGTTTACGAGTTTTAAGAAATTTCCAGAATTTTTCCTGGTCCCTTCCTGCTTCTCGTAACGTTTCCTCCCACGCCTCGCTACGGTGGTTTTCGGAGCTCTCTTTTTGATCCTCCCGGCCAATTGCTCTGATTTTCGTCGGTCGGCTGGGTCCCTGTAGTTTTGCCATCTCTTTCTGGCGCGCGCGGGCTGCGGTTGGCGCCTTTGGTGGCAACGGCCGGGGCAAGCAGCGGTGTGTGGTGTGGTGCGGGGCGGGCAGGGGCAGGGGCAGTGGCAGTGGCAGTGGCAGTGGTGGTTGACGGATGGCCTGGGGGCCGAAAAACGGGCCGGACGGCGGACGGATGTTGAGAGAGGCGGCGCGCACGCGTCTCGCGCGGACACAGGCGCCACAGCGTTGATGATTGGAAGGAGGTGCGGTGCGGGGATGGGCCCAGGAAAAAAGACGGTCGTGGCCCCTGTCTTGGGTGCGTGTCGACGTCAGCACCGTCGGTGTGGTGTGGTGTGGGCAGGGAGGGGGGGAAAAGCGGGCTGCGGGCTGCGGAGGGAATGGTGGTGGGGAGTAGGCACACATGTGGGCGGGCGCAAAATCGGCCGGTGCCCGTAAACCGCGGCGGGATATTGGGTGGAAAAGAGGGAAATTGTAGAAAGGAAAACAAGCGGAGGGGGCGAATGTGGTGGGGGGGACGGGCGGGGGCGAGGCGACAGCTTGCTTTTTCTTTTTCATTTTATTTTATTTTGTTGTAGTGTTTTTGTTTTTTTGTTTTTTTGCGTGTGTGTGGCCTTGGAGAGGCTGGTCTTGTCTGGCTTACGCTTTGGGTGCGTGTGTTGGTACTTTTTCGTTTTTTCTTGTTCTGCAGAGCAGGGGCGGGGCGGTGGGAACGGCTGGCTGGCTGTGCCCAGAGGAGGAGGAGACGCTGGCGGCGGGCCCGGCTCCTGGGGCTGCTGTTGCATGCGCTGTGCAAAGAAAGGAAGAGTGGGTTTGTTTGGCTGGTGAAGTGCATTATTTAAGTGTGGGCTTGCCGGCCTGGCTCCGATGCGCAGGTAGATAGATGCCGGCGGCGACCGCAGGCAGGCGCGTTGTGTGTACAGAGGGACGAGCCATGTGTTTTGCAAGCAGGACGTGGCGTGCCGAGTGGAGAGGAGGCGGCGGCTCGGCTCGGTTCGGCCCGGTCCGGCGGTGCCGCGCTGTTGTCGCGGACGTGAGCGCCCCCTGGCGGGCGGGTGGTTGGCGGCGGCGTGGTGGACGCGTGTGGCAGTTGTGTGCACGGGTTGCTTGGGCGAGTGAGCAGTGGCTGGCGGTGTTGGCGCGTCGTCGGGGAGGTACGTGTTGCGGCCGCGTCTGCTGCGCGCTGCGTCGTTGTGTCGACTGTGTGTGGGCGTGGGCACGTGTGCTCTGCCGAGGGCGTCGTAAAAAAGTGGGTCGCGGTGTGCGTGCGTAGCCCGTGATGATGTATTGTGCGTCGCGTCGTTGTGTGCGAAACGGATGCCGAGAGGTGTGTGGTGAGTGCGAAGCGCGAATGTGCGGCGTTTGGCGGTTTCGGTGTGTTTTCTGTTTTTGCGGCGTGAGAGTGGGGCTGGCTGGCTGTTTGTTGTTGGTGTTGCCTTGTGTGTGTAGGTTGATGGCGCGACGCGGAGGGGACGCCGTTTGCTGCGTGCCTTGCCTCGCGTGTGTTGGCGCGCCGTGCATGTGTTTGGGTCGTGGGGGCGGTGTTTTTGTTTGTATTTGGATTTTCATTTTTTGGCGTGTTGTGTCGTGTATGGCAAGGGCGAGAGGAGTAGTGCGGTAGTGGTAGTGCAGTAGTGTCGTTGCGGCACGGGCGTCTGGTGGGGCTGTGCGTCGTGGCGGGGAAGGTGTGTAGGTTGCGGCGATGCGGCGAGCCCAGCCCGTCGTTTGACGGTGTGCCGGGTGAGTTGCGCTGCGAATCGAGTGTGGCGGGAAGGGAGCTGCGTGGCGCCTGCGTCCGTTGGCAGCAGGGGCTGTGCTTTTGAGAGTTTGTTTGATTTCGGGACGACGACGACGACGACGACGACGACGACGACTGGTTGGTTGGTGGGTGGGGTGGCGTGCACGTTTGTCGTACTGGGCGAGTCGATTGCCTGCCGGCTGGCGAAAGGTGCGCCGCCGCCCGTCTCTCGCGCTCTGTGTTGTTTTTTTTTTTTTTTCTGTGTGTGTCGGCTGCGTTTTTGTTTGCGGTGCGCGCGAAAACGGTGGTGCCGAAAGTGTGCCGGCGTGGCGTTGCGACCGCGACGGCGACCGCGACGAGCCGCGGGCGCGCCATTTGGCTGGTGTTGCGTGAAGAGCGGCTGTGTACGGGTAGTGGCTGTAGCCGTACGTGTACGTGCATCCGGCCCGGCCGCCAGCCCAGCCCAGCCGAGTCGGGTGAGCGGAGGCCGACACGTGGTGGTGCTCTGTGCTCTCTCGGCTCGGGGGGGTTTGTGTGTGTGTGTGTGTGTGTGTGCGTGCGTGCGTGCGTGCGTGCGTGCGTGTGTGTCTCGTTCGCTCTCCGGAATCTGCTCGTTCTGCTGATCCCCGCCTGTCGGCGTCGTTTATTTTTACTTATTTATTTTTTACCTGTTGTTTGTTTTTCGACGTCGTCTTGCAGTTTTGTCCTTTGCGGCGTGCCGACGACCCGCCGCGCGACCTTATGAAACCCCAAAGCGTGGCGTGGCGTGGCGTGGCGTGGCCGAGCCGCAGCAGCTAAGGGGGTGCGGCCGCCTCGACGCCTTAACCTCCTAAACTTCTTTAAGCCGTTAACGCAGCCACCTAAACTAACGTAACCTAACCTAAGCCCTTAGGCCAACCCCCAAGTCGCCTTAACCTAACGTACGTGACCGCAACCTTAGCTTAACGCCTACGTTAAGACGTGACGTCACGTCAACGCTTAACCTAACCCTGACGCCTTCTTAGCCTAACCTGACGTAACGTAAGGTAAGGTAACCGTTGAAAGAAAGAAACCACCTTTGTTTTGACGTTGAGGCGTGTAAGGTCGGCTGTGAGGGCAGATTCGGTGTGTCTGTAGTTGGGGCTGGCTGGTAATTTATTTTGTTTGTTTGTTTATCGTTGTTTTGTTTTCGCCTGTGGCGGGGGGGTTGGCGCTCCGTCGGCCGGTGCCATGTTGCGCAGGCGGCGATCGTAAAAAAGTAGAAAAAAAAAAAAAGAAAAAAGAAAAAGAAAAATGTGTTGGAAGGGCTGTGGGTGTTGGCGGGCGAGGCGAGAGGAGGAGGACGGCCCGCGGCCGTGGCCCGACGGCTGCGGGCCGATCGGGAAAACGGCGGAAGGCGATGGGGCGGCGGAGGTGCGTTTGTGCACGGCCGTCATCGCCGCACGACTCGGCTCGTGTGGCTGTGGCGCCGGCCGCGGTGGCCGGGCTGCCGCGGCGACGGTGTGGGAGTTTTGACGAAGGTTTGGCCATTGTGGCGGGTCGTCGGCTGGGGCTGTGGGGGCGGCATTTGGGCGGGGGCGGCGATTCTCGGCGGGCCGACCCAGGCTGTGGCGCGCGGTGGCTGCAGTTTGGCCGTGGTTTGCGGCGCCGCCGCGGCGACTGGTTGGCGACCGTGGTGTCGGTGTGTGTAGCCCCATCCTCGGTGGTTTGAATGGCGCGGGTGGTTGCGGCGCAGGTTGGGGGCTGCTCCGCGCAGGCTGTCGGACGTTGGGCGGTAGCAAGCGCGGGAGGCGCGGCGCGGCGGCGCGGCGGCGCGCCGAGTGGCGGCCGCTCTCTCGGCCGTCCGCGCCCGCCCGCGACACTGGCTGGGCCAGGCGCGTGCGCGGCTATTCTCTGCTGCGCGCCCCTCGCTGTTGTGCGTCGTCGAAGGAGAGAAGGAAGCGAAACCAAGGGGAAAAAAGAAAAGAGAACAGGCAAAAGATGGCAGACCAGGCGGCTACGAACGAGACTGCCGCGGCACCCGCCGCCACCGGCACTACGAAGAAGGCCAAGTCTGCGTCGTCTGCGAAGAAGCCGCGCGCCAAGCCTGCGCACCCGCGCACCTCTGAGATGGTGACGGCCGCCATCAAGAGTCTGAAGGAGCGCGGCGGGTCGTCGCTGCAGGCGATCAAGAAGTACATTGCCGCGCACTACAAGCTGGACGCGGAGAAGCTGGCGCCCTTTATCAAGAAGTACCTCAAGTCGGCCGTCGTGGCTGGCGAGCTGGTGCAGACGAAGGGGAAGGGCGCGTCGGGCTCTTTCAAGCTTGCCGGCGCCGGCGGCGGGGCGGCCGAGGGCGGCAAGGCTCGTGGTGGCGGCGGTGGTGCGAAGAAGAAGCGCGCCGCTCCGGCCAGCAAGGAGAAGAAGGGGGCCCGTGCGGCCGGCGCAAAGAAGGCTGGCGGCGTGAAGGCGGCGACCGGTCGGAAGGCGGGCGCCGCCAAGAAGGCGTCTGCGGCGTCGGCCGCTCCCGCGGGTGCGAAGAAGGCGGCTGCGGCCAAGCCGGCCAAGGCCAAGTCGCCGTCGAAGGCGAAGAAGGCCGCCAAGGTTCCGACGAAGAAGCCGAAGGCGCCACGCCCGAAGAAGGCGACGGCGACGCCGTCTAAGGCGAAGGCTTCGCCCAAGAAGAAGAAGTAAAAAGGGCAGGGAAGGGTTGGCGGTTGACACCGTCGCCTGGTGGCCGGCGCGCAACCAGAGGCTGTCGCGCGGTCCCGGACAAAAACAAAAACGGCCCTTCTCAGGGCCATCAAAGCACGTCGGGAAGGTGTTGATTGTCGTGTCGTGGTCGGTCGGTTGCCTTGTCTGTCTGTCTTGCTTGCTGGCGTTTGTTTGTTTGTTTCATGTGTGGATGGTGTTTGCGTGCCGCGGTGGTTGGATTGTGGGGTCGTTGGCGGGCGTGGGCGGCGGCGCCGCGGTCGGTGTTACATAAAGTGTATTTTTACTTTTATTATTTTTACCTATTTATTTTGCGCCGCGTTTGTTTGTTTGTCTTGGTGGTGGTTTTGGAATAGTGTTTTTTGGCTTTGCTTTCCGGGCGTCACGTTTTGTGCCGTGGCGCTATTGACGCTTGCGACTTGGCTCGGCCGGTGCGGTGCTTTTTTTTTTTTTTTTTTTGGAAACGGCGGCGCCGGGCCGGGCCGGGGGTGGGACGACTGGACTGGAGAGTGAGTGGGGAACTAGTCGTTGCGACCGACAAAGTTTTGCTCGCGACGGAGAGACGTTAGTGGCCCTGAAAAGGGCCGTTTTGTTTGTTTGGCGGTGTGCGGGTTTAGGCGCGCTCGCCGCGGATGCGGCGCGCGAGCTGGATGTCCTTGGGCATGATGGTGACTCGCTTGGCGTGGATTGCGCACAGGTTGGTGTCTTCGAAGAGGCCGACGAGGTAGGCCTCGCTGGCCTCCTGCAGGGCCATGACTGCGGAGCTCTGGAAGCGCAGGTCGGTCTTGAAGTCCTGGGCGATCTCGCGCACTAGGCGCTGGAATGGCAGCTTGCGGATGAGCAGCTCTGTGCTCTTCTGGTAGCGCCTGATTTCTCGCAGGGCGACGGTGCCCGGCCTGTAGCGGTGGGGCTTCTTGACGCCGCCGGTGGCGGGCGCGCTCTTCCTCGCCGCCTTGGTGGCGAGCTGTTTGCGCGGCGCCTTTCCGCCGGTGGACTTGCGGGCCGTTTGCTTTGTCCGGGCCATGGCTACTGCGGATGCGGATGCGGCGTGGAGGATATGCGTGCGCGACGGCGTCCGGTGCTGCCTTGACAACGGGCCCGCGCGCCCCGGGTGCTGCGCTTATATGCCCTCGGTGCGCGGTGGTGGGGGGAGGGGAGGGCGGGCCGCGGGGCCCCAGAGTCTATATAGGGGGGCGGCGCGCGCGCTGGGCGCCACAACCGTAGCCGACTCGCTAGCGCCGGGTGAGGAGCTTGCCTTGCTTTCTGTTTTTTATATTATTGTGGTTGAGACGCTTGAAGAAGAAGAATGACAGGCCGCGGCAAGGGAGGAAAGGGGCTCGGCAAGGGTGGCGCCAAGCGGCACCGCAAGGTGTTGCGCGACAACATCCAGGGCATCACGAAGCCCGCGATCCGCCGCCTGGCGCGCAGGGGCGGCGTGAAGCGCATCTCTGGTCTGATCTACGAGGAGACGCGCGGAGTGCTGAAGGTGTTCCTGGAGAACGTGATCCGCGACGCGGTGACGTACACTGAGCACGCCAAGCGCAAGACTGTGACGGCCATGGACGTGGTGTACGCCCTGAAGAGGCAGGGGCGCACCCTGTACGGTTTCGGCGGTTAGGCGGTGTGAGACCGAAGGAAGGAAAGAGAGATAGATTGAAAAACGGCCCTTTTCAGGGCCACCACAGTGTTCGGAAGTTGAAAAGTGCGAAAGAGTCTGTGTTGCTGGTTTTTCTCTTTTCCTTTTTAGTCTACTTGGCCTTTTAGTTTTGTTTGGAGTTTTTTTTTTTTGACGTGGTGTGCGGTGCGGTTGGGAGGGAAGGAAGGAAGCGTGCCCTTGCGTTGTGTGAGCTCCTTCCTTCCTTCCTTCCCCTCCCTCTTTGCTTGTATGCTTCTTGTCGGTGGATGGGCTGTGTGTTGCGGCGCGGCTGAGTGCCGAGGGGTTATTATTTTTGAGGTGTGTTGTTGTGCGCCACGTGTGCTGGTTAATGGTCGCGAGACTGTGCGTGCGTGGAGTTGAGTGGAGGAGGTGGCCAAGTACGTGTGTACAAGATGGCGGCGCCTGTGTGTGTAAGAAGGAAAAAACCGTACACAGAAAGAGAGAGAGAGAAAAGTGGTGCGACGAACGACTGGAATTCTGCTTTGGACGTAGGTTTGTGTGGTGGCCCTGAAAAGGGCCGATTGTGTTTTGTTTTTTGAGCCGAGGCGGCAAATGGCGCGCTGCGTGCCAAGGGAGCACGCGGCGGTTGCCGATTGCGCTGTCTCTCTTTTAGGCCTTCTTCTCGGTCTTCTTTGGCAGCAGGACGGCCTGGATGTTGGGCAGGACACCTCCCTGTGCGATGGTGACGCCCGACAAGAGCTTGTTGAGCTCCTCGTCGTTGCGTATGGCGAGCTACAGGTGGCGCGGGATGATGCGCGTCTTCTTGTTGTCGCGGGCCGCGTTTCCGGCCAGCTCGAGCACCTCAGCCGCGAGGTACTCCATGACGGCGGCGAGGTAGACGGGCGCCCCGGCGCCGACGCGCTCGGCGTAGTTTCCCTTGCGCAGGAGGCGGTGGATTCTGCCGACCGGGAACTGGAGCCCAGCCCTGCTTGAGCGGGACTTTGACTTGCCCTTGACTTTGCCTCCCTTTCCGCGTCCGGACATGGCGATGGGCTAGTTTCGAAAGAAGCGAGAAAGAAAAGCACAACGCCCCAAACGGTGCGAGCCGCAGCGAGTCGAGCAGCGGAGTGCGTGCCGGCGCCGGCGGGGTGGGGGTCCTTTATGGGCTCGGGTGCGGCGGCCGGTTGCGCGCGCGCCCCATTGGTCGGCGGCCGCAGCAGGGCGAGCTGGTAAACGTGCGGCGGCGGCGTGCGGCGGGTGCCAGGCCAGCCACATTCCGAGGTGGGACTGCTAAGCGGACGGACGTGCGTCTACCTGTGCTCCGCGCCGCTATTGTGCTCCCAGCCCTGGAAATACCCACCGCGCGCTCTCGCCGCCTTTGTGCAGAGCTCGCCTCGTTGCTTGCTTCTCGTGTGCTTGGTCGCCGCCTTGCGTGCTCGCGCAATAGCTTCGTGCTTGGTCGTATCGTCGGTGCTGGCGGTCCGCGCTGTGTTCTGGATTTCCGGACGTGGTCGGGTGTGCGTTATCGGTAAAAAGCAAAATTGTCGTTTCTGAAAAGCAAAAGTCGTCTTGCACACTCGGCGCGGACGGGGCTCTAGACCACGTGGGCGCTCGCTCTGACATGGGATAGACCGTGAAGAAAGAGGAACATCACGCCTCGAGTAGGTGAATATAAATAGTCGAAATTGTTCGAGAATTTCTGTGCCATAGGTGTTAGGGAAGCTGCAGTCCAGGGACCCGCCGAGCCACATAGTCAAACAGACTGACTGTGAGGCCCTTGGTGGTATCCCGCGCCTGCTAGGTGTAGGGAAATTTTTCCACTGGCGCGGAAATTGTCGAAATATAGGCTTCCCTATCTGAAACCTTATAACATCGAGTAGGTGCCCGCCATGGCGGACACACGTGATCCAACCTCTGTCAGCGTCCCTCATGGAGTGCAGCCACACGACAGTTCACTTCCACCATCGTCATCATCACATTCACATACTTCAATTCATCCCCCCTCATCACCTTCCTCGTCAGACACTAGCTGTGACTCTGACCAGCTTGTCATAGCCACAGACAGCGACTCGGGCTCGGTCTCCTCATTGACCGACCCTGAAGTCAGACGTAGCGAAAGGCTACGTAAGATCAACTCTGGGCAGCCCCCGCAACCCGCAGCCGCGGAGAAACTCCGGGCGCGCGAAAACCAGAGCGTGGTTTCAAATGCGCAAGACGCAAAAGTACGACAACCACCACTAGACCAGCAGAAGCAACATCAACAAAAGCAGGTGGATCACTCAACTGCGACCGCAGATGCGTCCAATAATCAAAAGCAAAATCAAATTGCAGGCGTCGGAACGGTGCAAGGCGCTCAAAACACAACGGTGCCCCCAGCAATGACACAAACTCAGCGCCAGCCCAGAGGCAGAAGGGTGCCCCCGATAACGGTTTTTGAGACCAAAGGGTACACTACCCTCATCGGTCAGATACAAGGGAAGCTGAAAGGAGCACTAAGCACATCCTACAAGGGTGACAGCATCGTATACCAGGCTACAAATCCCGAGGACTTCCATTTCCTCAAAGAAGAATTTCGAAAACGGAAGATTGAATTCTTCACATACAGTGACGACCCGAAGGGGACACTTAAGGTCGTCATTAAAAAGCTCACTCCATACTGGACCACAGACGATGTCAAAAACGCCCTAATTGAGAAAGGGTTTCAAGTGCAGGACGTGTTTCAGCAAACGAAACCGCAGACCATTGTAAACGAATACGGCGAAACAGTCTCGGCTCCCAGAATAAAAACGGCCAATTTTCAAGTGAATCTCCTGAACACTGCTGAGGCCCGCAAAATATTCAAAGTTACACATCTGCTACACATGCAGGTCACGGTGGAGCTATACAAAAGACCAAACGGTCCGACGCAATGTTATCTGTGTCAACGCTTTGGGCATGGGGCGTCTCAGTGTGAACTTAGACCCCGCTGCGTGAAATGCGCCGGGCCACACCTTTCTGGGGCCTGCACTAAAAAGCCCGACGCGCCAGCAACGTGCGCAAACTGCGGGGGCAACCATCCAGCCTCCTTCAGGGGCTGCTCAGAGCGAGAGCGGATCGTCCAGGCCTGGGAACGAAGACGAGCACCCCCAACCAGCAGACATGTCCCACCAACCACCACACCGCGAACAGCAGCGGCAACAAAACCACCCCCGCCACCACCTGCGGATACACCACACTCCTCCCCTCCACCAAAACAAACTCAGGTGGGAACAAATACATTAGAAACTCCCTCAACACCACAGGAAGCAGTTGCATCCTGTTCCCCACCACCGGAGCGATCTCCGCCCCAAGCACAGCCCACGCTCGCCGAAATAGTGAGAACAGGGCGCACCCCACCAAACTCCCCTAAAACAAAGCCCACAATCCCGAAACAACAACCTGGCAGAATCCTGCCCTCCAAGGTGACTCTACATCCGCCGCTGACCGCACCTCCCCCCAGCACCTGTGTTCTAAAGGAACAGACAAGTGCGACACCTCTCCCCTCAACCTCTGCAGCGACTGAGGCTGCCCCCCCACTAGCCAGTCATTCAATGGCAACCGCCACAGAGCCCCCAACTGCTCCTGCGGTGACAATTCAAACCAACATCGCCAGTGACAACACCACTGCCCAGCAAAGCATCACAGAGGACTCACAGGTACAAACACCTCAAATTTTATCACAAATCTGGCAGTTTGTCAAAAACCTTCTCCCTCAAAATTTTGTTACCAAAATCACACAGATTATAAATCAGTTCTTAGCAGCCCCAGATCTTCTCAGTAAAGTGACACTAATTATCACAAACATCTTGCCCCTGCTCCTAAATGGCAAATGAAAACCAGCACATCACTATCGCCATCTGGAACGCTGACGGTGTTTCCCACGACCGATTCGAGCTCGAGATGTTCCTCGATGACCATGGGGTGGATGTGGCACTCCTAAACGAGACCCACCTAACCCCTGATGAGAGCTTTCGAGTCCGAAATTATGTGTTGGCCAGAAATGACCGCCCTAACAGACCAGGTGGCGGTACAGCCATTCTCATTAAAAATCGAATATGCCACAGGGTAATACAAACGCCACCACTCATAAACACAGAGGCAACAGCAGTCGAAGTTATTCTTAACAACCACCCCACACTTCTGGTGGCGGCATACCACCCACCCCAAGCGAGACTGTTTCCCAGTGACCTGGACGATCTCTTGGACATAAACCACAGAACCATAATAGGAGGGGACCTGAATGCCAAGCACAGGGCATGGGGATGTCGTACTACAAACACAAGTGGCAACAAACTACTGAGATACCTTGATAACCATCCAGCAGTAAGGGTTGTCTCAACTGATGAGCCTACTCATGTTCCCTATGACTCCAGGTGCCTGCCTGACAAATTGGACATATTCCTCTTAAAAAACGTTAACCTCAACACAACGACAGAGGTAATCAACAGCCTAAATTCAGACCATAGCCCTGTTATTCTAAGATTTCAGGGTGACCAAGACATTCCAAGTAACAGAATAATTACAACTTACAACACAAATTGGGCGAGGTACAAGGAACTGGTCACTCTACACATACCTGACCAGGCTCCTGACATGCAGACCCCAGAAGAAATCGACCAGGCTATAGCAGAATTAACCCAAATCATCACGACGTGTGGGGAAGCATCAACCATCAAAATAACGCACAACAGCGGACGGAGCAACCTGCCCCCAGACCTTGCGCAACTAATTACGGACAAGAACAGAACGCGCAAGAGATGGCAAACTTTTCGTGACCCCCAAGACAGGAGACGCATGTTTAGGATGGCCAGGGAAATCCAGACCAGACTTAAACTGCTACGAAGTGCTAGATGGGAACAAAGCCTGCAAACAGCAGAGCAAAATCCCGAAAAATTCTGGGGAATCATCAGATCCAGACGACAACCCCAAAAAGCCAGCAGACCACTTCATGGGCAAAACGGTTTAGTCTATACCCCACACGACAAAGCAACCGCCATGGCAAACACGCTCGAGCTGCAGTTCCAAGAGAATATAATCGATGAAGACGAGGAAGAAGCAGAAGCCCTGGAGCGCAGAGTTGAGCGTCACCTACATCGAACACTTCGTGCCAGACCAGTCACCAACTTTGTGCCGACCACTGAACGTGCAGTCTCTGTTCTCATCAGGCGAATCGGCAATGCAAAAGCCCCCGGTCCCGATAACATCAAACCCCCCTTTCTTAGAAACCTTCCTCAACCTGCTATCTCTCACCTTACAGCCATCCTAAACAGTTGCCTCTCCATACAATACTTCCCTTCAGCCTGGAAGGTTGCAAAAGTTATTTCCATTCCAAAGCCCAATAAAGATCAGTTATTCCCGCAAAACCACCGCCCTATCTCCCTACTATGTCATCTCTCCAAACTTCTCGAAATTCTTATACAAAACTCCCTACTCCAGTTTCTATCCATAAACAACATCATCATCCCTGAACAATTTGGTTTTCGTGCTGGACATAGCACTGTACAGCAAGCCATTCGCCTGGTGGAGCATGTCTGCACGGAGAAGAGCCAGGGCAACAGCACCGCAGCTATTTTCTTGGATATTGAAAAGGCTTTTGATCGTGTTTGGCATGACGGCTTGCTATATAAGATCTCCAAACTCAACTGCCCTCTCCACCTGCTGAAAATCATTCAGTCTTTCCTCTCTGACAGGAAATTTTACTCATACATAGAAAAGGCAGAAAGTGGCATGAAACTCATAGAAGCAGGTGTCCCACAGGGATCTGTGCTTGGCCCCCTCCTATATCTTCTGTATACAAATGACATCCCGAAAGAGCCGGGTGGCAACATAGCCTTATATGCTGATGACACAGCACTCTATCTCAGTGGCAGAAACATTAATTACCTAGCCTACAGCCTACAACGACATCTCAACAAAGTTGCAAACTGGTGCAACATCTGGAAAATAAAAATAAATGCTGACAAATGTCAAACAATCCTATTTTCTCATAAAATCAAGAAACCCATAATAAACATCACTTACAATGAACAAATACTCCCATGGAAAAATGAAATCACATACTTAGGACTAAAATTGGACAAAAACCTAACATTCAAGCATCACATAAGAGAGGCTAGGAACAAAGGCTCCGCCCGGCTCTACCAACTATACCCATTATTAAAGGGAATGGGATTGTCCATATCAGCAAAGCTCAGAATCTGGAAAACAATAGTCCTGCCTGTCATCCTCTACGGCTCTGAAGTGTGGAGCATGGCAGCAGACACTAATCTAGCCCAATTGGAGGTCGTCCAAAATAAAACCCTAAGAATTATTGCAGACGTACCAAGACTGACTAGCAATGAGGAAATCAGGGCAATGCTAGGGCAACCCTCTTTCTATCACATAATAAAACAAAAATCACAAACATTCTACGAATCATCTCATTCATCACCGTACCAGCTCATCAATACACTGGGACGGAACCCTCACCCTCAACTCAGAGCTCCTATCAACACACTCCATCGCCACTACAGGCGGTAACCATCTTCTCATCCTCATGAAACAGGATACTCATCTCCACTTCTATCAACATCATCATCACTAACGCCATCCACCCGGGGGGAAAATCCCCAAGCCATTACTGCACACAAGCCACATACGAACCCACAGGATCATTTCGTGAGACAGAGCGTTGAAAGAACGCTGGCTCTCCAGAACTAGCATGGGTGCAAACCCAGCCATCTCATGTCCGGCGGGTGCCACTGTGTGGGGAGACGCTGACTGGAGCGGAGCGCCTGACTGACTGACTGACTGCGCGTGCCTGCCTGCCTGTTTGTTCGTGATGCCGCCCAAGACTAGCGGGAAAGCCGCCAAGAAGGCTGGCAAGGCGCAGAAGAACATTTCGAAGGGCGACAAGAAGAAGAAGCGCAAGAGGAAGGAGAGCTATGCCATCTACATCTACAAGGTGCTGAAGCAGGTGCACCCTGACACGGGCATCTCTTCGAAGGCGATGAGCATCATGAACAGCTTCGTGAACGACATTTTCGAGCGCATTGCGGCCGAGGCTTCTCGCCTGGCGCACTACAACAAGCGCTCGACCATCACGTCCCGCGAGATCCAGACCGCTGTGCGGCTCTTGCTGCCTGGCGAGCTGGCCAAGCACGCGGTGAGCGAGGGCACGAAGGCGGTGACCAAGTACACGAGCTCCAAGTAAGGAGGTGGCTCTTGGAAATAGGAGGCTCGTCCGCGGCGCGGCGAAGAAAAGAAAAAAACGGCCCTTTTCAGGGCCACCAAAATGCCTTTGCGGGAAGGGCGGAATTGTTGTTGTTGTGAGCGGGTGGACGGCGGCACAGCTGTAGCTGTAGCTTGTGGTGCGGCGCCGGCGCCGGCGCCTTTGGTTTTGGTGTGACGTTGGGATACGCACTTTAGCCACAGCCGGGTCGTGGGCGTGGGTGTTTCGAGACGTGTTGGTGTTAGGGGGGCGGATCGCTGGAGTTGGCTTGTTTGATATATATTTTTTTTTTTTTTTTTTGTCCCCTTTGTATGGTATGGCCGGAGGTGTGGAACGGAAAGCAAACCGCGATTGTCGGATGTCACACCGTTGGTGGCGAGGGTGAGAAACACGTTGCCGCCTACAGCTGCTTCTACGCCGAGCGGGTGGGTTAAGTTAGTTGGTTGGTTGGGCGACGTAAAAGTGGAGCGTGGAGGTGTGTGTGAACGTGAGGAGACACGCATTGCATTGTATTTGTACGCGCGAGGTGAGTTAGGAGACCACGCGCCACGACGTACGGTGCCCTCTTTCGACCTGACGTCTGACGTCTGGTTTTTGTTTGTGGAGGCGGTGTCGTCATTCTGGATGTACGTGTATTTTCCGCTCAGTTGAGTGAGGTGACGCGAGACGACGGCGTCGGTGGTGTTTTTGTTTTGTTGTTGGCGCCCCGGGGATGAAGAGGGGCACCCGACGGTAACGAGAGGTTGCACTTTGTGATCGGTCGAATGTCCGGGGAGCGAGGAATAGGGTGGGGGGTTGAAAAGAAACGCCAGTGTAGGGCAACGGGACGGTGAACGTTCCCGTGGTGTCGGAGGTGTGCAGTGGGGGGGAGGAAAAAAAAAAAAAAAAAAAAAAAGCGCGTAACGGCGCGGCTGCCGTGGTGGAAACGTTCTCTCCAACTGTGGTGGTGTCCCCTGTTCTCTATATCGTGTGTCCCCTCGCACAAGACGCTCTCTGGGCGGGTTTGATTCATTCATTTTTGCATAGTCACGTAGCGTAGAATGGAATGCGCAAGAGTTGAGTGAGACTGGCGACGGTATATGGTCTGAGCAGCGTCAGCTGCACTGCACTCCCCGGAAAAGAATCTTGGATGCCGTGCTAACTGAAATTTGGTGGACGGGGTTCTCAAGGCTGTTTTCCTATTTTGTTGTTTGTTTGTCTCTAGTTAAGATGGTGAAATGACGTCGAAGAAGCAGTATTGCAAATACTGTTATGGAAATGCCCTAGTTTGATGAAAGGAAATGTGTGTTGAATACAGGATGGTAAAGACCAAGTGCGTTGAAAGAAACGTTGTGAAGGAACGAACGTTCCCTGAATTGGTTTCTTTTTGTTCCCGAGTTGTGTACAATGGACGACGGTTGTGCCATATCGCAGCATTGCATCATCCCCAGGTTTTATTTCAATTGAGCGATAAAAAAAGGAAAAAGAGAAGAACAAGAACACTATCGAAATGGTCTATGGTGTGTGACCCACAATTGTTGTCTTTAAATCACTTACCCAACCATGTCGTAAAAATATTTTTTTTTTTTTTTACAGTGGCTGCCGAATGACCTAGATGTAACAGAGAGAGAGAAACACATGGCGTGTCAGATGTTTGTTTTCTTTTCCCCCCCGTCAAGTGGCAAATGCGAACACCGTCAGCTGTAATTGACGATCGACACTAGTATGGCGCGAAAAGGGGGTGCGACCTGTGCAGTTGTGGGTGAAACTTTGGGTGATGGGCTGTCATGCGGCATCGCGTGCGTTCATTACCCCTCGGCGGCGGCGGCGGCGCCGCAGCTCCGTCCAGCTCGCGCTCTCGGAAACAACCCTCTCGTAATGCCGCGTCTCCTCCGTCACTGCAATTTTCAAAGGGAAACCTGTGTGGCCGGTGGGGGTGTGTCAACCGTTGGCCTCAAGCTCCGCCGACAAAAAGTGTTGAGTGTATCCAGTGTGAGAGAGGTTGACGCTTTTCGTGGTGTGTGTGTGTGTGTGTGTGTGTGTGTGTGTGTGTGGCAATGTTTTGAAAAGTTTGCAACGTACGTTAAGAAGTGTTGACGCTGAAACTTGCGGGCTGTGTGGCCCTGGTGGTTGGCTGGCTGGAGACGCGGGCGTGTCCAGTCGGTCGGTTGTTGTGGCTGAAAGGTACGTATACGGTTCCGCCGTCCCGTCGGAACTGCGTCTGTCTGGAAGGTATGACGTGACGTGCAGTTTTTATTAGGTCAGCCCTTGTTGTGTATTGTTCCATTTGTTGCTCACTCGTCACCCGTATTTGGTGTGGCGATGTATGTGGACGTACTGCTGGATCAGTGTCAGGGTTTTCCGTGGGAGGTGTTGGTTGGGTTGGATTTGCCTGACACGGCTGAGTCCGCAATTGGCCTGCCGTTCGTTGATGCGATACGTGGGTTCTGAGGAAGAATGTGTACGAGATAGTTGCCCCTGCCCTGCCCTTTCTTTCGCGTTCGTGTGTGCCCCCCTTGTTGTGTAGTGTGGGTTGAACATGGTTCTTTACCGAGTGGGGGGGAATGGGATGGACGGATCCGTTGCTGTTGCTGTCACCGTCAAGACAACGCACGCACGCACGCACGCACCCCTGTCCTACGAGAAGGTGTGTCAACCGGGGTTTCGGTAGTCGTGTGTGTAGGGGACGGGGAGAAGCAAAGTGGAGAGTGCGGCACGGGCAGAGAGTGGAATTGGGGCGCGTTGATGTTGGGAAACATCCCCCAAGGGTTGCGGGATGATGTGGCGGTGAGAGCGGGGGGCGGGGGAGAAAAGAAAAGCGAAAAAGAACTAAGGAAGAGGAGGAGGCGTGCGTGCGCGCAGTGGCGGGGCCCCAAAGACCTGTCGTGTGGTGTCGGCCGAACGCGTGTGCGGGGCAGCGTCGGCACGGAGAAGCGAGGAGGAGAGAGAGAGAGAGAGCGCTGGTCTGATGGGTATTTTTTACCCCCTGTACTCGAAGGACCGGATCTGTCCTTGATCCCTGCCTTCTGTCTGATTATGTTGGGTAACAAAATGATGGGTCTCTTGGGTGTGTGTAGATGTTTGTTGTTTGAGTGAGTGTTATGGTGTTTGTATTTTATTTTTGTTTATCATGGTATGTTGTAGTTTGTGGTGTTTTGTCGTGATGGGAAATGTCGTTCTTGGGTCGGGTGGATTTTGTCCCAGATTTCTGATGAGTGGGTGGTTCGAATCCGTGGTTTGGTGGAAAAAAAAAAAAAAAAAAAAAAAAAAAACACTTTATGGATTTTTCTTTGGATGATTTCCGGGATTTTGATTGAGTATGTTATGGTTTGTGTATATGTCTCGGTTTGTCTGGTACCGGCCGGCATCAGCAGTAGTAATTCTGAAGTATTTGTTCTGCACCCTTTTTTACTCTTGTTATGTTTGGTGTCTGCGGCCATTGACCAGATTTTCAGAGCCGTAAGTGATGGCTGGTTCCTATGACGGTTTTGAAGATTTTCTTTTTGGCGCGCATATTTATTCTGTTTCCTTTGATGATTGGGTACAGTCTGAATATTGCTGCTGCAGCCTTGTTACAAACGTGTGTAACATGGTCTCTAAATGTCAACCTCTTGTCCAGCTTGATGCCTAGATACTTTATTGTGCCTGACCATGGAAGATTGTTATTTCTGAGGCGTATATGCAGGTTAGGAGGTATTCTTTTTGAATGTGAATCGTATTGTATTGCTTGGGTTTTCTCCGCGTTTATTGTTTTTTGTTTCCATTGGTTAGCCCATTTCTGGATGGATTGTAGGTGTTGCTCTATTTTTGTGACTCTATATTGCAGGTTAGAACTGCTGCGGTAGACTGCAGTGTCGTCTGCAAATAGTGACAAGTGTCCTCCCAGCTGTTTGTTTGTGTATATTGAGTAGAGAATGGGCCCCAGCACTGAGCCTTGCGGGACTCCAGCCTCTATGGATCTAGTGTTACTTGCCGCTCCTGGTACATGGACATAGAATGCTCTGTTGCGGAGAAAAGAAGCAATAATGTGGATGGGGCAGTTGTACTGGTGGAGCTTGTAGATAAGGCGTTATCCGAATGCTTTTCCAATGTCAAGCAGGACTGCTCCAGTACTGTGTCTAATGTTTCTGGCCTGACATATGTGCTCGACTAGTCTGGTCACCTGGTGGGTGGTGCTGTGTTCTTCGCGGAATCGGAATTGTTGTGGGATGATTATGTTGTTATCCTTTAAGAATTGAATTTCTTCAGTTCAGTTTGAATGAGCTTTCCGAGGACCTTTCCAAGGAAGTTGGCCTATAGTTTTGCGGAAATAATAAGTCCTTGTTTGGCTTTGGTAATGTGATGACTCGGGCCTGTTTCCAAGTAGTTTAGTCTGAAGCAAGCATTATATATTGATGTTAGATAGATAATTGATAGTTGCTGGAGGTAGGTGATGTAGTAGTTGCGGTTTGATGGAATCTGGGCCTGATGCCTTCTTAGGATGTGTGTATGTTTGTGATGTGATAAGATACGGGGTTTCTGCGTTTATTGGATTGTGAAAGATGTTCTGATCGGGGCACTCAGGATGCGGTTTTACCCTTCTGAGTACCATTTCCTGGTGGTCATCAGTTTCGTCATCTACCGCTTCTGGTGCTTGGAATTGCCTTTCTAGTGAATCCGCCAGTGCTTCAGCTCGGTCTGTGGGGTCGTTCCTTCCCCATGTAGATGTAGATGTTTCGTGTCTAGTTTACGAGTTTTAAGAAATTTCCAGAATTTTTCCTGGTCCCTTCCTGCTTCTCGTAACGTTTCCTCCCACGCCTCGCTACGGTGGTTTTCGGAGCTCTCTTTTTGATCCTCCCGGCCAATTGCTCTGATTTTCGTCGGTCGGCTGGGTCCCTGTAGTTTTGCCATCTCTTTCTGGCGCGCGCGGGCTGCGGTTGGCGCCTTTGGTGGCAACGGCCGGGGCAAGCAGCGGTGTGTGGTGTGGTGCGGGGCGGGCAGGGGCAGGGGCAGTGGCAGTGGCAGTGGCAGTGGTGGTTGACGGATGGCCTGGGGGCCGAAAAACGGGCCGGACGGCGGACGGATGTTGAGAGAGGCGGCGCGCACGCGTCTCGCGCGGACACAGGCGCCACAGCGTTGATGATTGGAAGGAGGTGCGGTGCGGGGATGGGCCCAGGAAAAAAGACGGTCGTGGCCCCTGTCTTGGGTGCGTGTCGACGTCAGCACCGTCGGTGTGGTGTGGTGTGGGCAGGGAGGGGGGGAAAAGCGGGCTGCGGGCTGCGGAGGGAATGGTGGTGGGGAGTAGGCACACATGTGGGCGGGCGCAAAATCGGCCGGTGCCCGTAAACCGCGGCGGGATATTGGGTGGAAAAGAGGGAAATTGTAGAAAGGAAAACAAGCGGAGGGGGCGAATGTGGTGGGGGGGACGGGCGGGGGCGAGGCGACAGCTTGCTTTTTCTTTTTCATTTTATTTTATTTTGTTGTAGTGTTTTTGTTTTTTTGTTTTTTTGCGTGTGTGTGGCCTTGGAGAGGCTGGTCTTGTCTGGCTTACGCTTTGGGTGCGTGTGTTGGTACTTTTTCGTTTTTTCTTGTTCTGCAGAGCAGGGGCGGGGCGGTGGGAACGGCTGGCTGGCTGTGCCCAGAGGAGGAGGAGACGCTGGCGGCGGGCCCGGCTCCTGGGGCTGCTGTTGCATGCGCTGTGCAAAGAAAGGAAGAGTGGGTTTGTTTGGCTGGTGAAGTGCATTATTTAAGTGTGGGCTTGCCGGCCTGGCTCCGATGCGCAGGTAGATAGATGCCGGCGGCGACCGCAGGCAGGCGCGTTGTGTGTACAGAGGGACGAGCCATGTGTTTTGCAAGCAGGACGTGGCGTGCCGAGTGGAGAGGAGGCGGCGGCTCGGCTCGGTTCGGCCCGGTCCGGCGGTGCCGCGCTGTTGTCGCGGACGTGAGCGCCCCCTGGCGGGCGGGTGGTTGGCGGCGGCGTGGTGGACGCGTGTGGCAGTTGTGTGCACGGGTTGCTTGGGCGAGTGAGCAGTGGCTGGCGGTGTTGGCGCGTCGTCGGGGAGGTACGTGTTGCGGCCGCGTCTGCTGCGCGCTGCGTCGTTGTGTCGACTGTGTGTGGGCGTGGGCACGTGTGCTCTGCCGAGGGCGTCGTAAAAAAGTGGGTCGCGGTGTGCGTGCGTAGCCCGTGATGATGTATTGTGCGTCGCGTCGTTGTGTGCGAAACGGATGCCGAGAGGTGTGTGGTGAGTGCGAAGCGCGAATGTGCGGCGTTTGGCGGTTTCGGTGTGTTTTCTGTTTTTGCGGCGTGAGAGTGGGGCTGGCTGGCTGTTTGTTGTTGGTGTTGCCTTGTGTGTGTAGGTTGATGGCGCGACGCGGAGGGGACGCCGTTTGCTGCGTGCCTTGCCTCGCGTGTGTTGGCGCGCCGTGCATGTGTTTGGGTCGTGGGGGCGGTGTTTTTGTTTGTATTTGGATTTTCATTTTTTGGCGTGTTGTGTCGTGTATGGCAAGGGCGAGAGGAGTAGTGCGGTAGTGGTAGTGCAGTAGTGTCGTTGCGGCACGGGCGTCTGGTGGGGCTGTGCGTCGTGGCGGGGAAGGTGTGTAGGTTGCGGCGATGCGGCGAGCCCAGCCCGTCGTTTGACGGTGTGCCGGGTGAGTTGCGCTGCGAATCGAGTGTGGCGGGAAGGGAGCTGCGTGGCGCCTGCGTCCGTTGGCAGCAGGGGCTGTGCTTTTGAGAGTTTGTTTGATTTCGGGACGACGACGACGACGACGACGACGACGACGACGACTGGTTGGTTGGTGGGTGGGGTGGCGTGCACGTTTGTCGTACTGGGCGAGTCGATTGCCTGCCGGCTGGCGAAAGGTGCGCCGCCGCCCGTCTCTCGCGCTCTGTGTTGTTTTTTTTTTTTTTTCTGTGTGTGTCGGCTGCGTTTTTGTTTGCGGTGCGCGCGAAAACGGTGGTGCCGAAAGTGTGCCGGCGTGGCGTTGCGACCGCGACGGCGACCGCGACGAGCCGCGGGCGCGCCATTTGGCTGGTGTTGCGTGAAGAGCGGCTGTGTACGGGTAGTGGCTGTAGCCGTACGTGTACGTGCATCCGGCCCGGCCGCCAGCCCAGCCCAGCCGAGTCGGGTGAGCGGAGGCCGACACGTGGTGGTGCTCTGTGCTCTCTCGGCTCGGGGGGGTTTGTGTGTGTGTGTGTGCGTGCGTGCGTGCGTGCGTGCGTGCGTGTGTGTCTCGTTCGCTCTCCGGAATCTGCTCGTTCTGCTGATCCCCGCCTGTCGGCGTCGTTTATTTTTACTTATTTATTTTTTACCTGTTGTTTGTTTTTCGACGTCGTCTTGCAGTTTTGTCCTTTGCGGCGTGCCGACGACCCGCCGCGCGACCTTATGAAACCCCAAAGCGTGGCGTGGCGTGGCGTGGCGTGGCCGAGCCGCAGCAGCTAAGGGGGTGCGGCCGCCTCGACGCCTTAACCTCCTAAACTTCTTTAAGCCGTTAACGCAGCCACCTAAACTAACGTAACCTAACCTAAGCCCTTAGGCCAACCCCCAAGTCGCCTTAACCTAACGTACGTGACCGCAACCTTAGCTTAACGCCTACGTTAAGACGTGACGTCACGTCAACGCTTAACCTAACCCTGACGCCTTCTTAGCCTAACCTGACGTAACGTAAGGTAAGGTAACCGTTGAAAGAAAGAAACCACCTTTGTTTTGACGTTGAGGCGTGTAAGGTCGGCTGTGAGGGCAGATTCGGTGTGTCTGTAGTTGGGGCTGGCTGGTAATTTATTTTGTTTGTTTGTTTATCGTTGTTTTGTTTTCGCCTGTGGCGGGGGGGTTGGCGCTCCGTCGGCCGGTGCCATGTTGCGCAGGCGGCGATCGTAAAAAAGTAGAAAAAAAAAAAAGAAAAAAGAAAAAGAAAAATGTGTTGGAAGGGCTGTGGGTGTTGGCGGGCGAGGCGAGAGGAGGAGGACGGCCCGCGGCCGTGGCCCGACGGCTGCGGGCCGATCGGGAAAACGGCGGAAGGCGATGGGGCGGCGGAGGTGCGTTTGTGCACGGCCGTCATCGCCGCACGACTCGGCTCGTGTGGCTGTGGCGCCGGCCGCGGTGGCCGGGCTGCCGCGGCGACGGTGTGGGAGTTTTGACGAAGGTTTGGCCATTGTGGCGGGTCGTCGGCTGGGGCTGTGGGGGCGGCATTTGGGCGGGGGCGGCGATTCTCGGCGGGCCGACCCAGGCTGTGGCGCGCGGTGGCTGCAGTTTGGCCGTGGTTTGCGGCGCCGCCGCGGCGACTGGTTGGCGACCGTGGTGTCGGTGTGTGTAGCCCCATCCTCGGTGGTTTGAATGGCGCGGGTGGTTGCGGCGCAGGTTGGGGGCTGCTCCGCGCAGGCTGTCGGACGTTGGGCGGTAGCAAGCGCGGGAGGCGCGGCGCGGCGGCGCGGCGGCGCGCCGAGTGGCGGCCGCTCTCTCGGCCGTCCGCGCCCGCCCGCGACACTGGCTGGGCCAGGCGCGTGCGCGGCTATTCTCTGCTGCGCGCCCCTCGCTGTTGTGCGTCGTCGAAGGAGAGAAGGAAGCGAAACCAAGGGGAAAAAAGAAAAGAGAACAGGCAAAAGATGGCAGACCAGGCGGCTACGAACGAGACTGCCGCGGCACCCGCCGCCACCGGCACTACGAAGAAGGCCAAGTCTGCGTCGTCTGCGAAGAAGCCGCGCGCCAAGCCTGCGCACCCGCGCACCTCTGAGATGGTGACGGCCGCCATCAAGAGTCTGAAGGAGCGCGGCGGGTCGTCGCTGCAGGCGATCAAGAAGTACATTGCCGCGCACTACAAGCTGGACGCGGAGAAGCTGGCGCCCTTTATCAAGAAGTACCTCAAGTCGGCCGTCGTGGCTGGCGAGCTGGTGCAGACGAAGGGGAAGGGCGCGTCGGGCTCTTTCAAGCTTGCCGGCGCCGGCGGCGGGGCGGCCGAGGGCGGCAAGGCTCGTGGTGGCGGCGGTGGTGCGAAGAAGAAGCGCGCCGCTCCGGCCAGCAAGGAGAAGAAGGGGGCCCGTGCGGCCGGCGCAAAGAAGGCTGGCGGCGTGAAGGCGGCGACCGGTCGGAAGGCGGGCGCCGCCAAGAAGGCGTCTGCGGCGTCGGCCGCTCCCGCGGGTGCGAAGAAGGCGGCTGCGGCCAAGCCGGCCAAGGCCAAGTCGCCGTCGAAGGCGAAGAAGGCCGCCAAGGTTCCGACGAAGAAGCCGAAGGCGCCGCGCCCGAAGAAGGCGACGGCGACGCCGTCTAAGGCGAAGGCTTCGCCCAAGAAGAAGAAGTAAAAAGGGCAGGGAAGGGTTGGCGGTTGACACCGTCGCCTGGTGGCCGGCGCGCAACCAGAGGCTGTCGCGCGGTCCCGGACAAAAACAAAAACGGCCCTTCTCAGGGCCATCAAAGCACGTCGGGAAGGTGTTGATTGTCGTGTCGTGGTCGGTCGGTTGCCTTGTCTGTCTGTCTTGCTTGCTGGCGTTTGTTTGTTTGTTTCATGTGTGGATGGTGTTTGCGTGCCGCGGTGGTTGGATTGTGGGGTCGTTGGCGGGCGTGGGCGGCGGCGCCGCGGTCGGTGTTACATAAAGTGTATTTTTACTTTTATTATTTTTACCTATTTATTTTGCGCCGCGTTTGTTTGTTTGTCTTGGTGGTGGTTTTGGAATAGTCTTTTTTGGCTTTGCTTTCCGGGCGTCACGTTTTGTGCCGTGGCGCTATTGACGCTTGCGACTTGGCTCGGCCGGTGCGGTGCTTTTTTTTTTTTTTTTTTGGAAACGGCGGCGCCGGGCCGGGCCGGGGGTGGGACGACTGGACTGGAGAGTGAGTGGGGAACTAGTCGTTGCGACCGACAAAGTTTTGCTCGCGACGGAGAGACGTTAGTGGCCCTGAAAAGGGCCGTTTTGTTTGTTTGGCGGTGTGCGGGTTTAGGCGCGCTCGCCGCGGATGCGGCGCGCGAGCTGGATGTCCTTGGGCATGATGGTGACTCGCTTGGCGTGGATTGCGCACAGGTTGGTGTCTTCGAAGAGGCCGACGAGGTAGGCCTCGCTGGCCTCCTGCAGGGCCATGACTGCGGAGCTCTGGAAGCGCAGGTCGGTCTTGAAGTCCTGGGCGATCTCGCGCACTAGGCGCTGGAATGGCAGCTTGCGGATGAGCAGCTCTGTGCTCTTCTGGTAGCGCCTGATTTCTCGCAGGGCGACGGTGCCCGGCCTGTAGCGGTGGGGCTTCTTGACGCCGCCGGTGGCGGGCGCGCTCTTCCTCGCCGCCTTGGTGGCGAGCTGTTTGCGCGGCGCCTTTCCGCCGGTGGACTTGCGGGCCGTTTGCTTTGTCCGGGCCATGGCTACTGCGGATGCGGATGCGGCGTGGAGGATATGCGTGCGCGACGGCGTCCGGTGCTGCCTTGACAACGGGCCCGCGCGCCCCGGGTGCTGCGCTTATATGCCCTCGGTGCGCGGTGGTGGGGGGAGGGGAGGGCGGGCCGCGGGGCCCCAGAGTCTATATAGGGGGGCGGCGCGCGCGCTGGGCGCCACAACCGTAGCCGACTCGCTAGCGCCGGGTGAGGAGCTTGCCTTGCTTTCTGTTTTTTATATTATTGTGGTTGAGACGCTTGAAGAAGAAGAATGACAGGCCGCGGCAAGGGAGGAAAGGGGCTCGGCAAGGGTGGCGCCAAGCGGCACCGCAAGGTGTTGCGCGACAACATCCAGGGCATCACGAAGCCCGCGATCCGCCGCCTGGCGCGCAGGGGCGGCGTGAAGCGCATCTCTGGTCTGATCTACGAGGAGACGCGCGGAGTGCTGAAGGTGTTCCTGGAGAACGTGATCCGCGACGCGGTGACGTACACTGAGCACGCCAAGCGCAAGACTGTGACGGCCATGGACGTGGTGTACGCCCTGAAGAGGCAGGGGCGCACCCTGTACGGTTTCGGCGGTTAGGCGGTGTGAGACCGAAGGAAGGAAAGAGAGATAGATTGAAAAACGGCCCTTTTCAGGGCCACCACAGTGTTCGGAAGTTGAAAAGTGCGAAAGAGTCTGTGTTGCTGGTTTTTCTCTTTTCCTTTTTAGTCTACTTGGCCTTTTAGTTTTGTTTGGAGTTTTTTTTTTTTGACGTGGTGTGCGGTGCGGTTGGGAGGGAAGGAAGGAAGCGTGCCCTTGCGTTGTGTGAGCTCCTTCCTTCCTTCCTTCCCCTCCCTCTTTGCTTGTATGCTTCTTGTCGGTGGATGGGCTGTGTGTTGCGGCGCGGCTGAGTGCCGAGGGGTTATTATTTTTGAGGTGTGTTGTTGTGCGCCACGTGTGCTGGTTAATGGTCGCGAGACTGTGCGTGCGTGGAGTTGAGTGGAGGAGGTGGCCAAGTACGTGTGTACAAGATGGCGGCGCCTGTGTGTGTAAGAAGGAAAAAACCGTACACAGAAAGAGAGAGAGAGAAAAGTGGTGCGACGAACGACTGGAATTCTGCTTTGGACGTAGGTTTGTGTGGTGGCCCTGAAAAGGGCCGATTGTGTTTTGTTTTTTGAGCCGAGGCGGCAAATGGCGCGCTGCGTGCCAAGGGAGCACGCGGCGGTTGCCGATTGCGCTGTCTCTCTTTTAGGCCTTCTTCTCGGTCTTCTTTGGCAGCAGGACGGCCTGGATGTTGGGCAGGACACCTCCCTGTGCGATGGTGACGCCCGACAAGAGCTTGTTGAGCTCCTCGTCGTTGCGTATGGCGAGCTGCAGGTGGCGCGGGATGATGCGCGTCTTCTTGTTGTCGCGGGCCGCGTTTCCGGCCAGCTCGAGCACCTCAGCCGCGAGGTACTCCATGACGGCGGCGAGGTAGACGGGCGCCCCGGCGCCGACGCGCTCGGCGTAGTTTCCCTTGCGCAGGAGGCGGTGGATTCTGCCGACCGGGAACTGGAGCCCAGCCCTGCTTGAGCGGGACTTTGACTTGCCCTTGACTTTGCCTCCCTTTCCGCGTCCGGACATGGCGATGGGCTAGTTTCGAAAGAAGCGAGAAAGAAAAGCACAACGCCCCAAACGGTGCGAGCCGCAGCGAGTCGAGCAGCGGAGTGCGTGCCGGCGCCGGCGGGGTGGGGGTCCTTTATGGGCTCGGGTGCGGCGGCCGGTTGCGCGCGCGCCCCATTGGTCGGCGGCCGCAGCAGGGCGAGCTGGTAAAGGTGCGGCGGCGGCGTGCGGCGGGTGCCACTGTGTGGGGAGACGCTGACTGGAGCGGAGCGCCTGACTGACTGACTGACTGCGCGTGCCTGCCTGCCTGTTTGTTCGTGATGCCGCCCAAGACTAGCGGGAAAGCCGCCAAGAAGGCTGGCAAGGCGCAGAAGAACATTTCGAAGGGCGACAAGAAGAAGAAGCGCAAGAGGAAGGAGAGCTATGCCATCTACATCTACAAGGTGCTGAAGCAGGTGCACCCTGACACGGGCATCTCTTCGAAGGCGATGAGCATCATGAACAGCTTCGTGAACGACATTTTCGAGCGCATTGCGGCCGAGGCTTCTCGCCTGGCGCACTACAACAAGCGCTCGACCATCACGTCCCGCGAGATCCAGACCGCTGTGCGGCTCTTGCTGCCTGGCGAGCTGGCCAAGCACGCGGTGAGCGAGGGCACGAAGGCGGTGACCAAGTACACGAGCTCCAAGTAAGGAGGTGGCTCTTGGAAATAGGAGGCTCGTCCGCGGCGCGGCGAAGAAAAGAAAAAAACGGCCCTTTTCAGGGCCACCAAAATGCCTTTGCGGGAAGGGCGGAATTGTTGTTGTTGTGAGCGGGTGGACGGCGGCACAGCTGTAGCTGTAGCTTGTGGTGCGGCGCCGGCGCCGGCGCCTTTGGTTTTGGTGTGACGTTGGGATACGCACTTTAGCCACAGCCGGGTCGTGGGCGTGGGTGTTTCGAGACGTGTTGGTGTTAGGGGGGCGGATCGCTGGAGTTGGCTTGTTTGATATATATTTTTTTTTTTTTTTTTTGTCCCCTTTGTATGGTATGGCCGGAGGTGTGGAACGGAAAGCAAACCGCGATTGTCGGATGTCACACCGTTGGTGGCGAGGGTGAGAAACACGTTGCCGCCTACAGCTGCTTCTACGCCGAGCGGGTGGGTTAAGTTAGTTGGTTGGTTGGGCGACGTAAAAGTGGAGCGTGGAGGTGTGTGTGAACGTGAGGAGACACGCATTGCATTGTATTTGTACGCGCGAGGTGAGTTAGGAGACCACGCGCCACGACGTACGGTGCCCTCTTTCGACCTGACGTCTGACGTCTGGTTTTTGTTTGTGGAGGCGGTGTCGTCATTCTGGATGTACGTGTATTTTCCGCTCAGTTGAGTGAGGTGACGCGAGACGACGGCGTCGGTGGTGTTTTTGTTTTGTTGTTGGCGCCCCGGGGATGAAGAGGGGCACCCGACGGTAACGAGAGGTTGCACTTTGTGATCGGTCGAATGTCCGGGGAGCGAGGAATAGGGTGGGGGGTTGAAAAGAAACGCCAGTGTAGGGCAACGGGACGGTGAACGTTCCCGTGGTGTCGGAGGTGTGCAGTGGGGGGGAGGAAAAAAAAAAAAAAAAAAAAAAAGCGCGTAACGGCGCGGCTGCCGTGGTGGAAACGTTCTCTCCAACTGTGGTGGTGTCCCCTGTTCTCTATATCGTGTGTCCCCTCGCACAAGACGCTCTCTGGGCGGGTTTGATTCATTCATTTTTGCATAGTCACGTAGCGTAGAATGGAATGCGCAAGAGTTGAGTGAGACTGGCGACGGTATATGGTCTGAGCAGCGTCAGCTGCACTGCACTCCCCGGAAAAGAATCTTGGATGCCGTGCTAACTGAAATTTGGTGGACGGGGTTCTCAAGGCTGTTTTCCTATTTTGTTGTTTGTTTGTCTCTAGTTAAGATGGTGAAATGACGTCGAAGAAGCAGTATTGCAAATACTGTTATGGAAATGCCCTAGTTTGATGAAAGGAAATGTGTGTTGAATACAGGATGGTAAAGACCAAGTGCGTTGAAAGAAACGTTGTGAAGGAACGAACGTTCCCTGAATTGGTTTCTTTTTGTTCCCGAGTTGTGTACAATGGACGACGGTTGTGCCATATCGCAGCATTGCATCATCCCCAGGTTTTATTTCAATTGAGCGATAAAAAAAGGAAAAAGAGAAGAACAAGAACACTATCGAAATGGTCTATGGTGTGTGACCCACAATTGTTGTCTTTAAATCACTTACCCAACCATGTCGTAAAAATATTTTTTTTTTTTTTTACAGTGGCTGCCGAATGACCTAGATGTAACAGAGAGAGAGAAACACATGGCGTGTCAGATGTTTGTTTTCTTTTCCCCCCCGTCAAGTGGCAAATGCGAACACCGTCAGCTGTAATTGACGATCGACACTAGTATGGCGCGAAAAGGGGGTGCGACCTGTGCAGTTGTGGGTGAAACTTTGGGTGATGGGCTGTCATGCGGCATCGCGTGCGTTCATTACCCCTCGGCGGCGGCGGCGGCGCCGCAGCTCCGTCCAGCTCGCGCTCTCGGAAACAACCCTCTCGTAATGCCGCGTCTCCTCCGTCACTGCAATTTTCAAAGGGAAACCTGTGTGGCCGGTGGGGGTGTGTCAACCGTTGGCCTCAAGCTCCGCCGACAAAAAGTGTTGAGTGTATCCAGTGTGAGAGAGGTTGACGCTTTTCGTGGTGTGTGTGTGTGTGTGTGTGTGTGTGTGTGTGTGTGGCAATGTTTTGAAAAGTTTGCAACGTACGTTAAGAAGTGTTGACGCTGAAACTTGCGGGCTGTGT
>NW_026062320.1:0-34242 GCF_023897955.1 Schistocerca gregaria
ACACACGCGAGACAGATGGTGCCGCTTGGCGCCACCCTTGCCGAGCCCCTTTCCTCCCTTGCCGCGGCCTGTCATTCTTCTTCTTCTTCAAGCGTCTCAACCACAATAATATAAAAACAGAAAGCAAGGCAAGCTCCTCACCCGGCGCTAGCGAGTCGGCTACGGTTGTGGCGCCCAGCGCGCGCGCCGCCCCCCTATATAGACTCTGGGGCCCCGCGGCCCGCCCTCCCCTCCCCCCACCACCGCGCACCGAGGGCATATAAGCGCAGCACCCGGGGCGCGCGGGCCCGTTGTCAAGGCAGCACCGGACGCCGTCGCGCACGCATATCCTCCACGCCGCATCCGCATCCGCAGTAGCCATGGCCCGGACAAAGCAAACGGCCCGCAAGTCCACCGGCGGAAAGGCGCCGCGCAAACAGCTCGCCACCAAGGCGGCGAGGAAGAGCGCGCCCGCCACCGGCGGCGTCAAGAAGCCCCACCGCTACAGGCCGGGCACCGTCGCCCTGCGAGAAATCAGGCGCTACCAGAAGAGCACAGAGCTGCTCATCCGCAAGCTGCCATTCCAGCGCCTAGTGCGCGAGATCGCCCAGGACTTCAAGACCGACCTGCGCTTCCAGAGCTCCGCAGTCATGGCCCTGCAAGAGGCCAGCGAGGCCTACCTCGTCGGCCTCTTCGAAGACACCAACCTGTGCGCAATCCACGCCAAGCGAGTCACCATCATGCCCAAGGACATCCAGCTCGCGCGCCGCATCCGCGGCGAGCGCGCCTAAACCCGCACACCGCCAAACAAACAAAACGGCCCTTTTCAGGGCCACTAACGTCTCTCCGTCGCGAGCAAAACTTTGTCGGTCGCAACGACTAGTTCCCCACTCACTCTCCAGTCCAGTCGTCCCACCCCCGGCCCGGCCCGGCGCCGCCGTTTCCAAAAAAAAAAAAAAAAGCACCGCACCGGCCGAACCAAGTCGCAAGCGTCAATAGCGCCACCCACACAGGCCACGGCACAAAACGTGACGCCCGGAAAGCAAAGCAAAGCAAAGCAAAACAAAAAAGACTATTCCAAAACCACCACCAAGACAAACAAACAAACAAACAAACGCGGCGCAAAATAAATAGGTAAAAGTAAAATACACTTTGTGTAACACCAGCCGCGCGCCGCCGCCCACGCCCGCCAACGACCCCACAATCCAACCACCATCCACACATGAAACAAACAAACGCCAGCAAGCAAGACAGACAGACAACAAGGCAACCGACCGACCACGACACGACAATCAACACCTTCCCGACGTGCTTTGATGGCCCTGAGAAGGGCCGTTTTTGTTTTTGTCCGGGACCGCGCGACAGCCTCTGGTTGCGCGCCGGCCACCAGGCGACGGTGTCAACCGCCAACCCTTCCCTGCCCTTTTTACTTCTTCTTCTTGGGCGAAGCCTTCGCCTTAGACGGCGTCGCCGTCGCCTTCTTCGGGCGCGGCGCCTTCGGCTTCTTCGTCGGAACCTTGGCGGCCTTCTTCGCCTTCGACGGCGACTTGGCCTTGGCCGGCTTGGCCGCAGCCGCCTTCTTCGCACCCGCGGGAGCGGCCGACGCCGCAGACGCCTTCTTGGCGGCGCCCGCCTTCCGACCGGTCGCCGCCTTCACGCCGCCAGCCTTCTTTGCGCCGGCCGCACGGGCCCCCTTCTTCTCCTTGCTGGCCGGAGCGGCGCGCTTCTTCTTCGCACCACCGCCGCCACCACGAGCCTTGCCGCCCTCGGCCGCCCCGCCGCCGGCGCCGGCAAGCTTGAAAGAGCCCGACGCGCCCTTCCCCTTCGTCTGCACCAGCTCGCCAGCCACGACGGCCGACTTGAGGTACTTCTTGATAAAGGGCGCCAGCTTCTCCGCGTCCAGCTTGTAGTGCGCGGCAATGTACTTCTTGATCGCCTGCAGCGACGACCCGCCGCGCTCCTTCAGACTCTTGATGGCGGCCGTCACCATCTCAGAGGTGCGCGGGTGCGCAGGCTTGGCGCGCGGCTTCTTCGCAGACGACGCAGACTTGGCCTTCTTCGTAGTGCCGGTGGCGGCGGGTGCCGCGGCAGTCTCGTTCGTAGCCGCCTGGTCTGCCATCTTTTGCTTGTTCTCTTTTCTTTTTTCCCCTTGGTTTCGCTTCCTTCTCTCCTTCGACGACGCACAACAGCGAGGGGCGCGCAGCAGAGAATAGCCGCGCACGCGCCTGGCCCAGCCAGTGTCGCGGGCGGGCGCGGACGGCCGAGAGAGCGGCCGCCACTCGGCGCGCCGCCGCGCCGCCGCGCCGCGCCTCCCGCGCTTGCTACCGCCCAACGTCCGACAGCCTGCGCGGAGCAGCCCCCAACCTGCGCCGCAACCACCCGCGCCATTCAAACCACCGAGGATGGGGCTACACACACCGACACCACGGTCGCCAACCAGTCGCCGCGGCGGCGCCGCAAACCACGGCCAAACTGCAGCCACCGCGCGCCACAGCCTGGGTCGGCCCGCCGAGAATCGCCGCCCCCGCCCAAATGCCGCCCCCACAGCCCCAGCCGACGACCCGCCACAATGGCCAAACCTTCGTCAAAACTCCCGCACCGTCGCCGCGGCAGCCCGGCCACCGCGGCCGGCGCCACAGCCACACGAGCCGAGTCGTGCGGCGATGACGGCCGTGCACAAACGCACCTCCGCCGCCCCATCGCCTTCCGCCGTTTTCCCGATCGGCCCGCAGCCGTCGGGCCACGGCCGCGGGCCGTCCTCCTCCTCTCGCCTCGCCCGCCAACACCCACAGCCCTTCCAACACATTTTTCTTTTCTTTTTTCTTTTTTTTTTTTACTTTTTTACGATCGCCGCCTGCGCAACATGGCACCGGCCGACGGAGCGCCAACCCCCCCGCCACAGGCGAAAACAAAACAACGATAAACAAACAAACAAAATAAATTACCAGCCAGCCCCAACTACAGACACACCGAATCTGCCCTCACAGCCGACCTTACACGCCTCAACGTCAAAACAAAGGTGGTTTCTTTCTTTCAACGGTTACCTTACCTTAGGTTACGTCAGGTTAGGCTAAGAAGGCGTCAGGGTTAGGTTAAGCGTTGACGTGACGTCACGTCTTAACGTAGGCGTTAAGCTAAGGTTGCGGTCACGTACGTTAGGTTAAGGCGACTTGGGGGTTGGCCTAAGAGCTTAGGTTAGGTTAGGTTACGTTAGTTTAGGTGGCTGCGTTAAGGGGCTTAAAGAAGTTTAGGAGAGGTTAAGGCGTCGAGGCGGCCGCACCCCCTTAGCTGCTGCGGCTCGGCCACGCCACGCCACGCTTTGGGGTTTCATAAGGTCGCGCGGCGGGTCGTCGGCACGCCGCAAAGGACAAAACTGCAAGACGACGTCGAAAAACAAACAACAGGTAAAAAATAAATAAGTAAAAATAAACGACGCCGACAGGCGGGGATCAGCAGAACAAGCAGATTCCGGAGAGCGAACGAGACACGCACACACACAAACCCCCCCGAGCCGAGAGAGCACAGAGCACCACCACGTGTCGGCCTCCGCTCACCCGACTCGGCTGGGCTGGGCTGGGCTGGGCTGGGCTGGGCTGGCGGCCGGGCCGGATGCACGTACACGTACGGCTACAGCCACTACCCGTACACAGCCGCTCTTCACGCAACACCAGCCAAATGGCGCGCCCGCGGCTCGTCGCGGTCGCAACGCCACGCCGGCACACTTTCGGCACCACCGTTTTCGCGCGCACCGCAAACAAAACGCAGCCGACACACACAGAGAGAAAAAAAAAAAAAAAAAAACACAGAGCGCGAGACGGGCGGCGGCGCACCTTTCGCCAGCCGGCAGGCAATCGACTCGCCCAGTACGACAAACGCGCACGCCACCCCACCCAACCAACCAACCAACCAGTCGTCGTCGTCGTCGTCGTCGTCGTCCCGAAATCAAACAAACTCTCAAAAGCACAGCCCCTGCTGCCAACGGACGCAGGCGCCACGCAGCTCCCCTTCCCGCCACACTCGATTCGCAGCGCAACTCACCCGGCACACCGTCAAACGACGGGCTGGGCTCGCCGCATCGCCGCAACCTACACACCTTCCCCGCCACGACGCACAGCCCCACCAGACGCCCGTGCCGCAACGACACTACTGCACTACCACTACCGCACTACTCCTCTCGCCCTTGCCATACACGACACAACACGCCAAAAAATGAAAATCCAAATACAAACAAAAACACCGCCCCCGCGACCCAAACACATGCACGGCGCGCCAACACACGCGAGGCAAGGCACGCAGCAAACGGCGTCCCCTCCGCGTCGCGCCATCAACCTACACACACAAGGCAACCAACAACAGCCAGCCAGCCAGCCAGCCCCACTCTCACGCCGCAAAAACAGAAAACACACCGAAACCGCCAAACGCCGCACATTCGCGCTTCGCACTTACCACACACCTCTCGGCATCCGTTTCGCACACAACGACGCGACGCACAATACATCATCACGGGCTACGCACGCACACCGCGACCCACTTTTTTACGACGCCCTCGGCAGAGCACACGTGCCCACGCCCACACACAGTCGACACAACGACGCAGCGCGCAGCAGACGCGGCCGCAACACGTACCTCCCCGACGACGCGCCAACACCGCCAGCCACTGCTCACTCGCCCAAGCAACCCGTGCACACAACTGCCACACGCGTCCACCACGCCGCCGCCAACCACCCGCCCGCCAGGGGGCGCTCACGTCCGCGACAACAGCGCGGCACCGCCGGACCGGGCCGGGCCGAACCGAGCCGAGCCGCCGCCTCCTCTCCACTCGGCACGCCACGTCCTGCTTGCAAAACACATGGCTCGTCCCTCTGTACACACAACGCGCCTGCCTGCCTGCGGTCGCCGCCGGCATCTATCTACCTGCGCATCGGAGCCAGGCCGGCAAGCCCACACTTAAATAATGCACTTCACCAGCCAAACAAACCCACTCTTCCTTTCTTTGCACAGCGCATGCAACAGCAGCCCCAGGAGCCGGGCCCGCCGCCAGCGTCTCCTCCTCCTCTGGGCACAGCCAGCCAGCCAGCCGTTCCCACCGCCCCGCCCCTGCTCTGCAGAACAAGAAAAAACGAAAAAGTACCAACACACGCACCCAAAGCGTAAGCCAGACAAGACCAGCCTCTCCAAGGCCACACACACGCAAAAAAAACAAAAAAACAAAAACACTACAACAGAATAAAATGAAAAAGAAAAAGCAAGCTGTCGCCTCGCCCCCGCCCGTCCCCCCACCCCACCACATTCGCCCCCTCCGCTTGTTTTCCTTTCTACAATTTCCCTCTTTTCCACCCAATATCCCGCCGCGGTTTACGGGCACCGGCCGATTTTGCGCCCGCCCACATGTGTGCCTACTCCCCACCACCATTCCCTCCGCAGCCCGCAGCCCGCAGCCCGCAGCCCGCAGCCCGCTTTTCCCCCCCTCCCTGCCCACACCACACCACACCACACCACACCGACGGTGCTGACGTCGACACGCACCCAAGACAGGGGCCACGACCGTCTTTTTTCCTGGGCCCATCCCCGCACCGCACCTCCTTCCAATCAACGCTGTGGCGCCTGTGTCCGCGCGAGACGCGTGCGCGCCGCCTCTCTCAACATCCGTCCGCCGTCCGCCGGCCGGCCCGTTTTTCGGCCCCCAGGCCATCCGTCAACCACCACTGCCACTGCCCCTGCCCCTGCCCCTGCCCCTGCCCCTGCCCCTGCCCGCCCCGCACCACACCACACACCGCTGCTTGCCCCGGCCGTTGCCACCAAAGGCGCCAACCGCAGCCCGCGCGCGCCAGAAACTACAGGGACCCAGCCGACCGACGAAAATCAGAGCAATTGGCCGGGAGGATCAAAAAGAGAGCTCCGAAAACCACCGTAGCGAGGCGTGGGAGGAAACGTTACGAGAAGCAGAAAGGGACCAGGAAAAATTCTGGAAATTTCTTAAAACTCGTAAACTAAACACGAAACATCTACATCTACATCTACATGGGGAAGGAACGACCCCACAGACCGAGCTGAAGCACTGGCGGATTCACTAGAAAGGCAATTCCAAGCACCAGAAGCGGTAGATGACGAAACTGATGACCACCAGGAAATGGTACTCAGAAGGGTAAAACCGCATCCTAAGTGCCCCGATCAGAACATCTTTCACAATCCAATAAACGCAGAAACCCCGTATCTTATCACATCACAAACATACACACATCCTAAGAAGGCATCAGGCCCAGATTCCATCAAACCGCAACTACTACATCACCTACCTCCAGCAACTATCAATTATCTATCTAACATCAATATATAATGCTTGCTTCAGACTAAACTACTTGGAAACAGGCCCGAGTCATCACATTACCAAAGCCAAACAAGGACTTATTATTTCCGCAAAACTATAGGCCAACTTCCTTGGAAAGGTCCTCGGAAAGCTCATTCAAACTGAACTGAAGAAATTCAATTCTTAAAGGATAACAACATAATCATCCCACAACAATTCCGATTCCGCGAAGAACACAGCACCACCCACCAGGTGACCAGACTAGTCGAGCACATATGTCAGGCCAGAAACATTAGACACAGTACTGGAGCAGTCCTGCTTGACATTGGAAAAGCATTCGGATAACGCCTTATCTACAAGCTCCACCAGTACAACTGCCCCATCCACATTATTGCTTCTTTTCTCCGCAACAGAGCATTCTATGTCCATGTACCAGGAGCGGCAAGTAACACTAGATCCATAGAGGCTGGAGTCCCGCAAGGCTCAGTGCTGGGGCCCATTCTCTACTCAATATACACAAACAAACAGCTGGGAGGACACTTGTCACTATTTGCAGACGACACTGCAGTCTACCGCAGCAGTTCTAACCTGCAATATAGAGTCACAAAAATAGAGCAACACCTACAATCCATCCAGAAATGGGCTAACCAAAAAAAACAATAAACGCGGAGAAAACCCAAGCAATACAATACGATTCACATTCAAAAAGAATACCTCCTAACCTGCATATACGCCTCAGAAATAACAATCTTCCATGGTCAGGCACAATAAAGTATCTAGGCATCAAGCTGGACAAGAGGTTGACATTTAGAGACCATGTTACACACGTTTGTAACAAGGCTGCAGCAGCAATATTCAGACTGTACCCAATCATCAAAGGAAACAGAATAAATATGCGCGCCAAAAAGAAAATCTTCAAAACCGTCATAGGAACCAGCCATCACTTACGGCTCTGAAAATCTGGTCAATGGCCGCAGACACCAACATAACAAGAGTAAAAAAAAAGGGTGCACAACAAATACTTCAGAATTGCTGCTGATGCCGGCCGGTACCAGACAAACCGAGACATATACACAAACCATAACATACTCAAAATCCCGGAAATCATCCAAAGAAAAATCCATAAAGTTTTTTTTTTTTTTTTTTTTTTTTTCCCACCAAACCACGGATTCGAACCACCCACTCATCAGAAATCTGGGACAAAATCCACCCGACCCAAGAACGACATTTCCCATCACGACAAAACACCACAAACTACAACATACCATGATAAACAAAAATAAAATACAAACACCATAACACTCACTCAAACAACAAACATCTACACACACCCAAGAGACCCTATCATCCCATCATTTTGTTACCCAACATAATCAGACAGAAGGCAGGGATCAAGGACAGATCCGGTCCTTCGAGTACAGGGGGTAAAAAAATACCCATCAGACCAGCTCGCTCTCTCTCTCTCTCTCTCTCTCTCTCTCTCTCTCTCCGTGCCGACGCTGCCCCGCACACGCGTTCGCGTTCGGCCGACACCACACGACAGGTCTTTGGGGCCCCGCCACTGCGCACACGCACGCCTCCTCCTCTTCCTTAGTTCTTTTTCGCTTTTCTTTTCTCCCCCGCCCCCCGCTCTCACCGCCACATCATCCCGCAACCCTTGGGGGATGTTTCCCAACATCAACGCGCCCCAATTCCACTCTCTGCCCGTGCCGCACTCTCCACTTTGCTTCTCCCCGTCCCCTACACACACGACTGCCGAAACCCCGGTTGACACACCTTCTCGTAGGACAGGGGTGCGTGCGTTGTCTTGACGGTGACAGCAACAGCAACGGATCCGTCCATCCCATTCCCCCCCCCCCCCCCCACTCGGTAAAGAACCATGTTCAACCCACACTACACAACAAGGGGGGCACACACGAACGCGAAAGAAAGGGCAGGGCAGGGCAGGGCAACTATCTCGTACACATTCTTCCTCAGAACCCACATATCACATCAACGAACGGCAGGCCAATTGCGGACTCAGCCGTGTCAGGCAAATCCAACCCAACCAACACCTCCCACGGAAACCCTGACACTGATCCAGCAGTACGTCCACATACATCGCCACACCAAATACGGGTGACGAGTGAGCAACAAATGGAACAATACACAACAAGGCTGACCTAATAAAAACTGCACGTCACGTCATACCTTCCAGACAGACGCAGTTCCGACGGGACGGCGGAACCGTATACGTACCTTTCAGCCACAACAACCGACCGACTGGACACGCCCGCGTCTCCAGCCAGCCAACCACCAGGGCCACACAGCCCGCAAGTTTCAGCGTCAACACTTCTTAACGTACGTTGCAAACTTTTCAAAACATTGCCACACACACACCACGAAAAGCGTCAACCTCTCTCACACTGGATACACTCAACACTTTTTGTCGGCGGAGCTTGAGCCCAACGGTTGACACACCCCCACCGGCCACACAGGTTTCCCTTTGAAAATTGCAGTGACGGAGGAGACGCGGCATTACGAGAGGGTTGTTTCCGAGAGCGCGAGCTGGACGGAGCTGCGGCGCCGCCGCCGCCGCCGAGGGGTAATGAACGCACGCGATGCCGCATGACAGCCCATCACCCAAAGTTTCACCCACAACTGCACAGGTCGCACCCCCTTTTCGCGCCATACTAGTGTCGATCGTCAATTACAGCTGACGGTGTTCGCATTTGCCACTTGACGGGGGGGAAAAGAAAACAAACATCTGACACGCCATGTGTTTCTCTCTCTCTCTGTTACATCTAGGTCATTGGGCAGCCACTGTAAAAAAAAAAAAAAAAATAAATAAATATTTTTACGACATGGTTGGGTAAGTGATTTAAAGACAACAATTGTGGGTCACACACCATAGACCATTTCGATAGTGTTCTTGTTCTTCTCTTTTTCCTTTTTTTATCGCTCAATTGAAATAAAACCTGGGGATGATGCAATGCTGCGATATGGCACAACCGTCGTCCATTGTACACAACTCGGGAACAAAAAGAAACCAATTCAGGGAACGTTCGTTCCTTCACAACGTTTCTTTCAACGCACTTGGTCTTTACCATCCTGTATATTCAACACACATTTCCTTTCATCAAACTAGGGCATTTCCATAACAGTTTGTTTCCGTTTCTGTGAGCACAATACTGCTTCTTCGACGTCATTTCACCATCTTAACTACAGACAGACAACAAAATAGGAAAACAGGCCTTGAGAACCCCGTCCACCAAATTTCAGTTAGCACGGCATCCAAGATTCTTTTCCGGGGAGTGTGCAGTGCAGCTGACGCTGCTCAGACCATATACCGTCGCCAGTCTCACTCAACTCTTGCGCATTCCACCATTCTACGCTACGTGACAATGCAAAAATGAATGAATCAAACCCGCCCAGAGAGCGTCTTGTGCGAGGGGACACACGATATAGAGAACAACAAAACACACAGGGGACACCACCACAGTTGGAGAGAACGTTTCCACCACGGCAGCCGCGCCGTTACGCGCTTTTTTTTTTTTTTTTTTTCCTCCCCCCCACTGCACACCTCCGACACCACGGGAACGTTCACCGTCCCGTTGCCCTACACTGGCGTTTCTTTTCAACCCCCCACCCTATTCCTCGCTCCCCGGACATTCGACCGATCACAAAGTGCAACCTCTCGTTACCGTCGGGTGCCCCTCTTCATCCCCGGGGCGCCAACAACAAAACAAAAACACCACCGACGCCGTCGTCTCGCGTCACCTCACTCAACTGAGCGGAAAATACACGTACATCCAGAATGACGACACCGCCTCCACAAACAAAAACCAGACGTCAGACGTCAGGTCGAAAGAGGGCACCGTACGTCGTGGCGCGTGGTCTCCTAACTCACCTCGCGCGTACAAATACAATGCAATACAATGCGTGTCACCTCACGTTCACACACACCTCCACGCTCCACTTTTACGTCGCCCAACCAACCAACTAACTTAACGCACCCGCTCGGCGTAGAAGCAGCTGTAGGCGGCAACGTGTTTCTCACCCTCGCCACCAACGGTGTGACATCCGACAGTCGCGGTTTGCTTTCCGTTCCACACCTCCGGCCATACCATACAAAGGGGACAAAAACAAAAATATATATCAAACAAGCCAACTCCAGCGATCCGCCCCCCTAACACCAACACGTCTCGAAACACCCACGCCCACGACCCGGCTGTGGCTAAAGTGCGTATCCCCAACGTCACACCAAAACCAAAGGCGCCGGCGCCGCACCACACCACAAGCTACAGCTACAGCTGTGCCGCCCGTCCACCCGCTCACAACAACAACAATTCCGCCCTTCCCGCAAAGGCATTTTGGTGGCCCTGAAAAGGGCCGTTTTTTTTTTTCTCTTTCCTTCGCCGCGCCGCGGACGAGCCTCCCATTTCCAAGAGCCACCTCCTTACTTGGAGCTCGTGTACTTGGTCACCGCCTTCGTGCCCTCGCTCACCGCGTGCTTGGCCAGCTCGCCAGGCAGCAAGAGCCGCACAGCGGTCTGGATCTCGCGGGACGTGATGGTCGAGCGCTTGTTGTAGTGCGCCAGGCGAGAAGCCTCGGCCGCAATGCGCTCGAAAATGTCGTTCACGAAGCTGTTCATGATGCTCATCGCCTTCGAAGAGATGCCCGTGTCAGGGTGCACCTGCTTCAGCACCTTGTAGATGTAGATGGCATAGCTCTCCTTCCTCTTGCGCTTCTTCTTCTTGTCGCCCTTCGAAATGTTCTTCTGCGCCTTGCCAGCCTTCTTGGCGGCTTTCCCGCTAGTCTTGGGCGGCATCACGAACAAACAGGCAGGCAGGCACGCGCAGTCAGTCAGTCAAGCGCTCCGCTCCAGTCAGCGTCTCCCCACACAGTGGCACCCGCCGCACGCCGCCGCCGCACCTTTACCAGCTCGCCCTGCTGCGGCCGCCGACCAATGGGGCGCGCGCGCAACCGGCCGCCGCACCCGAGCCCATAAAGGACCCCCACCCCGCCGGCGCCGGCACGCACTCCGCTGCTCGACTCGCTGCGGCTCGCACCGTTTGGGGCGTTGTGCTTTTCTTTCTCGCTTCTTTCGAAACTAGCCCATCGCCATGTCCGGACGCGGAAAGGGAGGCAAAGTCAAGGGCAAGTCAAAGTCCCGCTCAAGCAGGGCTGGGCTCCAGTTCCCGGTCGGCAGAATCCACCGCCTCCTGCGCAAGGGAAACTACGCCGAGCGCGTCGGCGCCGGGGCGCCCGTCTACCTCGCCGCCGTCATGGAGTACCTCGCGGCTGAGGTGCTCGAGCTGGCCGGAAACGCGGCCCGCGACAACAAGAAGACGCGCATCATCCCGCGCCACCTGCAGCTCGCCATACGCAACGACGAGGAGCTCAACAAGCTCTTGTCGGGCGTCACCATCGCACAGGGAGGTGTCCTGCCCAACATCCAGGCCGTCCTGCTGCCAAAGAAGACCGAGAAGAAGGCCTAAAAGAGAGACAGCGCAATCGGCAACCGCCGCGTGCTCCCTTGGCACGCAGCGCGCCATTTGCCGCCTCGGCTCAAAAACAAAACACAATCGGCCCTTTTCAGGGCCACCACACAAACCTACGTCCAAAGCAGAATTCCAGTCGTTCGTCGCACCACTTCTCTCTCTCTCTCTCTCTCTCTCTCTCTCTCTCTCTGTGTGTACGGTTTTTTTTCCTTCTTACACACACAGGCGCCGCCATCTTGTACACACGTACTTGGCCACCTCCTCCACTCCACTCCACGCACGCACAGTCTCGCGACCATTAACCAGCACACGTGGCGCACAACAACACACCTCAAAAATAACCCCTCGGCACTCAGCCGCGCCGCAACACACAGCCCATCCACCGACAAGAAGCATACAAGCAAAGAGGGAGGGGAAGGAAGGAAGGAAGGAAGGAAGGAAGGAAGGAGGGAGCTCACACAACGCAAGGGCACGCTTCCTTCCCTCCCAACCGCACCGCACACCACGTCAAAAAAACTCCAAACAAAACTAAAAGGCCAAGTAGACTAAAAAAGGAAAAGAAAAACCAGCAACACAGACTCTTTCGCACTTTTCAACTTCCGAACACTGTGGTGGCCCTGAAAAGGGCCGTTTTTCAATCTCTCTTTCCTTCCTTCCTTCGGTCTCACACCGCCTAACCGCCGAAACCGTACAGGGTGCGCCCCTGCCTCTTCAGGGCGTACACCACGTCCATGGCCGTCACAGTCTTGCGCTTGGCGTGCTCAGTGTACGTCACCGCGTCGCGGATCACGTTCTCCAGGAACACCTTCAGCACTCCGCGCGTCTCCTCGTAGATCAGACCAGAGATGCGCTTCACGCCGCCCCTGCGCGCCAGGCGGCGGATCGCGGGCTTCGTGATGCCCTGGATGTTGTCGCGCAACACCTTGCGGTGCCGCTTGGCGCCACCCTTGCCGAGCCCCTTTCCTCCCTTGCCGCGGCCTGTCATTCTTCTTCTTCTTCAAGCGTCTCAACCACAATAATATAAAAAACAGAAAGCAAGGCAAGCTCCTCACCCGGCGCTAGCGAGTCGGCTACGGTTGTGGCGCCCAGCGCGCGCGCCGCCCCCCTATATAGACTCTGGGGCCCCGCGGCCCGCCCTCCCCTCCCCCCACCACCGCGCACCGAGGGCATATAAGCGCAGCACCCGGGGCGCGCGGGCCCCATAGAGGCCATCCGGCGGAAGGCCTTGGGGCGCATCGGCCAACTCTACCCTTTTATGAACCCTACCTCTACCCTTCCCATTCCTCTTGCCCTCCTCCTCTACACATCCCTCATCCGCCCCCTCCTGGAGTATGCCTCGGTTGTGTGGGGCAATGCCGCGCCTACACATCTCCACCGCCTGCAGACGGTACAGAATCGTGCCCTTCGAATTGCCCTTCGCCTCCCTTACCGTTTCCCAACCCGTGAACTTCACCTCCTTGCCAATATCCCCCTCCTTCAAGACCGTGTCCGATCCTCCGCCATCTCCTTCTATGACCAATCCCGTCATTCCCCCAATCCACTCATTGTCTCTCTTGGCACCCGCCTCCATCGCCTGGCCACCACTCGCTGGCCCGACCTCCTTTCCCGCCCCCCCTGACACCTCCCATCCACCCCCCCGTCCTGTTACTTCTTCCTCTTCCTACCACTTCTCCTTTTTTGTCACCCCTTCCTGAAATATCTGCCGCCACCGTCATCGCCGTCGCCAAGAAGATCTGGCCAGGACGAAGGCCTTTCGTTTTCTTCATCCTCCTCCTGTCATCTTTCACTATTCTTTCGTCTGTCACTCAACGTTTCTTTTCCGGCTAGTCAATGGAGCCGTTCGTTTTCCTCTATCTCTCACTATTCCTTTTACTGTTCTGTCACCTGTTACTGTTAATTACCGTGCAACGGCCAGTCAATTGGGCCTTTCGTTTTCCTGCTTCTCTAACTATCCCTCTCACTATTCTTTCATCTTATTAAAAAAAAAAAAAAAAAAAAAAAAAAAACCAAAATGCACAACGTCAAGCAAACCATACCGCCAAGTCCGCTTCTTCACCACCCGTCAAGAGGAAGGCGAAGCGCGCCAGCGCTAGTACTTCCTACACGAGTCGAGGGACCACCCTCTCCTGTGCAGCGTGGCGTGGCGTGGCGTGGCGTGGCGTGGCGCGCGGGCCCGTTGTCAAGGCAGCACCGGACGCCGTCGCGCACGCATATCCTCCACGCCGCATCCGCATCCGCAGTAGCCATGGCCCGGACAAAGCAAACGGCCCGCAAGTCCACCGGCGGAAAGGCGCCGCGCAAACAGCTCGCCACCAAGGCGGCGAGGAAGAGCGCGCCCGCCACCGGCGGCGTCAAGAAGCCCCACCGCTACAGGCCGGGCACCGTCGCCCTGCGAGAAATCAGGCGCTACCAGAAGAGCACAGAGCTGCTCATCCGCAAGCTGCCATTCCAGCGCCTAGTGCGCGAGATCGCCCAGGACTTCAAGACCGACCTGCGCTTCCAGAGCTCCGCAGTCATGGCCCTGCAAGAGGCCAGCGAGGCCTACCTCGTCGGCCTCTTCGAAGACACCAACCTGTGCGCAATCCACGCCAAGCGAGTCACCATCATGCCCAAGGACATCCAGCTCGCGCGCCGCATCCGCGGCGAGCGCGCCTAAACCCGCACACCGCCAAACAAACAAAACGGCCCTTTTCAGGGCCACTAACGTCTCTCCGTCGCGAGCAAAACTTTGTCGGTCGCAACGACTAGTTCCCCACTCACTCTCCAGTCCAGTCGTCCCACCCCCGGCCCGGCCCGGCGCCGCCGTTTCCAAAAAAAAAAAAAAAAGCACCGCACCGGCCGAACCAAGTCGCAAGCGTCAATAGCGCCACCCACACAGGCCACGGCACAAAACGTGACGCCCGGAAAGCAAAGCAAAGCAAAGCAAAACAAAAAAGACTATTCCAAAACCACCACCAAGACAAACAAACGCGGCGCAAAATAAATAGGTAAAAGTAAAATACACTTTGTGTAACACCAGCCGCGCGCCGCCGCCCACGCCCGCCAACGACCCCACAATCCAACCACCATCCACACATGAAACAAACAAACGCCAGCAAGCAAGACAGACAGACAACAAGGCAACCGACCGACCACGACACGACACGACAATCAACACCTTCCCGACGTGCTTTGATGGCCCTGAGAAGGGCCGTTTTTGTTTTTGTCCGGGACCGCGCGACAGCCTCTGGTTGCGCGCCGGCCACCAGGCGACGGTGTCAACCGCCAACCCTTCCCTGCCCTTTTTACTTCTTCTTCTTGGGCGAAGCCTTCGCCTTAGACGGCGTCGCCGTCGCCTTCTTCGGGCGCGGCGCCTTCGGCTTCTTCGTCGGAACCTTGGCGGCCTTCTTCGCCTTCGACGGCGACTTGGCCTTGGCCGGCTTGGCCGCAGCCGCCTTCTTCGCACCCGCGGGAGCGGCCGACGCCGCAGACGCCTTCTTGGCGGCGCCCGCCTTCCGACCGGTCGCCGCCTTCACGCCGCCAGCCTTCTTTGCGCCGGCCGCACGGGCCCCCTTCTTCTCCTTGCTGGCCGGAGCGGCGCGCTTCTTCTTCGCACCACCGCCGCCACCACGAGCCTTGCCGCCCTCGGCCGCCCCGCCGCCGGCGCCGGCAAGCTTGAAAGAGCCCGACGCGCCCTTCCCCTTCGTCTGCACCAGCTCGCCAGCCACGACGGCCGACTTGAGGTACTTCTTGATAAAGGGCGCCAGCTTCTCCGCGTCCAGCTTGTAGTGCGCGGCAATGTACTTCTTGATCGCCTGCAGCGACGACCCGCCGCGCTCCTTCAGACTCTTGATGGCGGCCGTCACCATCTCAGAGGTGCGCGGGTGCGCAGGCTTGGCGCGCGGCTTCTTCGCAGACGACGCAGACTTGGCCTTCTTCGTAGTGCCGGTGGCGGCGGGTGCCGCGGCAGTCTCGTTCGTAGCCGCCTGGTCTGCCATCTTTTGCTTGTTCTCTTTTCTTTTTTCCCCTTGGTTTCGCTTCCTTCTCTCCTTCGACGACGCACAACAGCGAGGGGCGCGCAGCAGAGAATAGCCGCGCACGCGCCTGGCCCAGCCAGTGTCGCGGGCGGGCGCGGACGGCCGAGAGAGCGGCCGCCACTCGGCGCGCCGCCGCGCCGCGCCTCCCGCGCTTGCTACCGCCCAACGTCCGACAGCCTGCGCGGAGCAGCCCCCAACCTGCGCCGCAACCACCCGCGCCATTCAAACCACCGAGGATGGGGCTACACACACCGACACCACGGTCGCCAACCAGTCGCCGCGGCGGCGCCGCAAACCACGGCCAAACTGCAGCCACCGCGCGCCACAGCCTGGGTCGGCCCGCCGAGAATCGCCGCCCCCGCCCAAATGCCGCCCCCACAGCCCCAGCCGACGACCCGCCACAATGGCCAAACCTTCGTCAAAACTCCCGCACCGTCGCCGCGGCAGCCCGGCCACCGCGGCCGGCGCCACAGCCACACGAGCCGAGTCGTGCGGCGATGACGGCCGTGCACAAACGCACCTCCGCCGCCCCATCGCCTTCCGCCGTTTTCCCGATCGGCCCGCAGCCGTCGGGCCACGGCCGCGGGCCGTCCTCCTCCTCTCGCCTCGCCCGCCAACACCCACAGCCCTTCCAACACATTTTTCTTTTCTTTTTTCTTTTTTTTTTTTACTTTTTTACGATCGCCGCCTGCGCAACATGGCACCGGCCGACGGAGCGCCAACCCCCCCGCCACAGGCGAAAACAAAACAACGATAAACAAACAAACAAAATAAATTACCAGCCAGCCCCAACTACAGACACACCGAATCTGCCCTCACAGCCGACCTTACACGCCTCAACGTCAAAACAAAGGTGGTTTCTTTCTTTCAACGGTTACCTTACCTTAGGTTACGTCAGGTTAGGCTAAGAAGGCGTCAGGGTTAGGTTAAGCGTTGACGTGACGTCACGTCTTAACGTAGGCGTTAAGCTAAGGTTGCGGTCACGTACGTTAGGTTAAGGCGACTTGGGGGTTGGCCTAAGAGCTTAGGTTAGGTTAGGTTACGTTAGTTTAGGTGGCTGCGTTAAGGGGCTTAAAGAAGTTTAGGAGAGGTTAAGGCGTCGAGGCGGCCGCACCCCCTTAGCTGCTGCGGCTCGGCCACGCCACGCCACGCTTTGGGGTTTCATAAGGTCGCGCGGCGGGTCGTCGGCACGCCGCAAAGGACAAAACTGCAAGACGACGTCGAAAAACAAACAACAGGTAAAAAATAAATAAGTAAAAATAAACGACGCCGACAGGCGGGGATCAGCAGAACAAGCAGATTCCGGAGAGCGAACGAGACACGCACACACACAAACCCCCCCGAGCCGAGAGAGCACAGAGCACCACCACGTGTCGGCCTCCGCTCACCCGACTCGGCTGGGCTGGGCTGGGCTGGGCTGGGCTGGGCTGGCGGCCGGGCCGGATGCACGTACACGTACGGCTACAGCCACTACCCGTACACAGCCGCTCTTCACGCAACACCAGCCAAATGGCGCGCCCGCGGCTCGTCGCGGTCGCAACGCCACGCCGGCACACTTTCGGCACCACCGTTTTCGCGCGCACCGCAAACAAAACGCAGCCGACACACACAGAGAGAAAAAAAAAAAAAAAAAAACACAGAGCGCGAGACGGGCGGCGGCGCACCTTTCGCCAGCCGGCAGGCAATCGACTCGCCCAGTACGACAAACGCGCACGCCACCCCACCCAACCAACCAACCAACCAGTCGTCGTCGTCGTCGTCGTCGTCGTCCCGAAATCAAACAAACTCTCAAAAGCACAGCCCCTGCTGCCAACGGACGCAGGCGCCACGCAGCTCCCCTTCCCGCCACACTCGATTCGCAGCGCAACTCACCCGGCACACCGTCAAACGACGGGCTGGGCTCGCCGCATCGCCGCAACCTACACACCTTCCCCGCCACGACGCACAGCCCCACCAGACGCCCGTGCCGCAACGACACTACTGCACTACCACTACCGCACTACTCCTCTCGCCCTTGCCATACACGACACAACACGCCAAAAAATGAAAATCCAAATACAAACAAAAACACCGCCCCCGCGACCCAAACACATGCACGGCGCGCCAACACACGCGAGGCAAGGCACGCAGCAAACGGCGTCCCCTCCGCGTCGCGCCATCAACCTACACACACAAGGCAACCAACAACAGCCAGCCAGCCAGCCAGCCCCACTCTCACGCCGCAAAAACAGAAAACACACCGAAACCGCCAAACGCCGCACATTCGCGCTTCGCACTTACCACACACCTCTCGGCATCCGTTTCGCACACAACGACGCGACGCACAATACATCATCACGGGCTACGCACGCACACCGCGACCCACTTTTTTACGACGCCCTCGGCAGAGCACACGTGCCCACGCCCACACACAGTCGACACAACGACGCAGCGCGCAGCAGACGCGGCCGCAACACGTACCTCCCCGACGACGCGCCAACACCGCCAGCCACTGCTCACTCGCCCAAGCAACCCGTGCACACAACTGCCACACGCGTCCACCACGCCGCCGCCAACCACCCGCCCGCCAGGGGGCGCTCACGTCCGCGACAACAGCGCGGCACCGCCGGACCGGGCCGGGCCGAACCGAGCCGAGCCGCCGCCTCCTCTCCACTCGGCACGCCACGTCCTGCTTGCAAAACACATGGCTCGTCCCTCTGTACACACAACGCGCCTGCCTGCCTGCGGTCGCCGCCGGCATCTATCTACCTGCGCATCGGAGCCAGGCCGGCAAGCCCACACTTAAATAATGCACTTCACCAGCCAAACAAACCCACTCTTCCTTTCTTTGCACAGCGCATGCAACAGCAGCCCCAGGAGCCGGGCCCGCCGCCAGCGTCTCCTCCTCCTCTGGGCACAGCCAGCCAGCCAGCCGTTCCCACCGCCCCGCCCCTGCTCTGCAGAACAAGAAAAAACGAAAAAGTACCAACACACGCACCCAAAGCGTAAGCCAGACAAGACCAGCCTCTCCAAGGCCACACACACGCAAAAAAAACAAAAAAACAAAAACACTACAACAGAATAAAATGAAAAAGAAAAAGCAAGCTGTCGCCTCGCCCCCGCCCGTCCCCCCACCCCACCACATTCGCCCCCTCCGCTTGTTTTCCTTTCTACAATTTCCCTCTTTTCCACCCAATATCCCGCCGCGGTTTACGGGCACCGGCCGATTTTGCGCCCGCCCACATGTGTGCCTACTCCCCACCACCATTCCCTCCGCAGCCCGCAGCCCGCAGCCCGCAGCCCGCAGCCCGCTTTTCCCCCCCTCCCTGCCCACACCACACCACACCACACCACACCGACGGTGCTGACGTCGACACGCACCCAAGACAGGGGCCACGACCGTCTTTTTTCCTGGGCCCATCCCCGCACCGCACCTCCTTCCAATCAACGCTGTGGCGCCTGTGTCCGCGCGAGACGCGTGCGCGCCGCCTCTCTCAACATCCGTCCGCCGTCCGCCGGCCGGCCCGTTTTTCGGCCCCCAGGCCATCCGTCAACCACCACTGCCACTGCCCCTGCCCCTGCCCCTGCCCCTGCCCCTGCCCCTGCCCGCCCCGCACCACACCACACACCGCTGCTTGCCCCGGCCGTTGCCACCAAAGGCGCCAACCGCAGCCCGCGCGCGCCAGAAACTACAGGGACCCAGCCGACCGACGAAAATCAGAGCAATTGGCCGGGAGGATCAAAAAGAGAGCTCCGAAAACCACCGTAGCGAGGCGTGGGAGGAAACGTTACGAGAAGCAGAAAGGGACCAGGAAAAATTCTGGAAATTTCTTAAAACTCGTAAACTAAACACGAAACATCTACATCTACATCTACATGGGGAAGGAACGACCCCACAGACCGAGCTGAAGCACTGGCGGATTCACTAGAAAGGCAATTCCAAGCACCAGAAGCGGTAGATGACGAAACTGATGACCACCAGGAAATGGTACTCAGAAGGGTAAAACCGCATCCTAAGTGCCCCGATCAGAACATCTTTCACAATCCAATAAACGCAGAAACCCCGTATCTTATCACATCACAAACATACACACATCCTAAGAAGGCATCAGGCCCAGATTCCATCAAACCGCAACTACTACATCACCTACCTCCAGCAACTATCAATTATCTATCTAACATCAATATATAATGCTTGCTTCAGACTAAACTACTTGGAAACAGGCCCGAGTCATCACATTACCAAAGCCAAACAAGGACTTATTATTTCCGCAAAACTATAGGCCAACTTCCTTGGAAAGGTCCTCGGAAAGCTCATTCAAACTGAACTGAAGAAATTCAATTCTTAAAGGATAACAACATAATCATCCCACAACAATTCCGATTCCGCGAAGAACACAGCACCACCCACCAGGTGACCAGACTAGTCGAGCACATATGTCAGGCCAGAAACATTAGACACAGTACTGGAGCAGTCCTGCTTGACATTGGAAAAGCATTCGGATAACGCCTTATCTACAAGCTCCACCAGTACAACTGCCCCATCCACATTATTGCTTCTTTTCTCCGCAACAGAGCATTCTATGTCCATGTACCAGGAGCGGCAAGTAACACTAGATCCATAGAGGCTGGAGTCCCGCAAGGCTCAGTGCTGGGGCCCATTCTCTACTCAATATACACAAACAAACAGCTGGGAGGACACTTGTCACTATTTGCAGACGACACTGCAGTCTACCGCAGCAGTTCTAACCTGCAATATAGAGTCACAAAAATAGAGCAACACCTACAATCCATCCAGAAATGGGCTAACCAAAAAAAACAATAAACGCGGAGAAAACCCAAGCAATACAATACGATTCACATTCAAAAAGAATACCTCCTAACCTGCATATACGCCTCAGAAATAACAATCTTCCATGGTCAGGCACAATAAAGTATCTAGGCATCAAGCTGGACAAGAGGTTGACATTTAGAGACCATGTTACACACGTTTGTAACAAGGCTGCAGCAGCAATATTCAGACTGTACCCAATCATCAAAGGAAACAGAATAAATATGCGCGCCAAAAAGAAAATCTTCAAAACCGTCATAGGAACCAGCCATCACTTACGGCTCTGAAAATCTGGTCAATGGCCGCAGACACCAACATAACAAGAGTAAAAAAAAAGGGTGCACAACAAATACTTCAGAATTGCTGCTGATGCCGGCCGGTACCAGACAAACCGAGACATATACACAAACCATAACATACTCAAAATCCCGGAAATCATCCAAAGAAAAATCCATAAAGTTTTTTTTTTTTTTTTTTTTTTTTTTCCCACCAAACCACGGATTCGAACCACCCACTCATCAGAAATCTGGGACAAAATCCACCCGACCCAAGAACGACATTTCCCATCACGACAAAACACCACAAACTACAACATACCATGATAAACAAAAATAAAATACAAACACCATAACACTCACTCAAATAACAAACATCTACACACACCCAAGAGACCCTATCATCCCATCATTTTGTTACCCAACATAATCAGACAGAAGGCAGGGATCAAGGACAGATCCGGTCCTTCGAGTACAGGGGGTAAAAAAATACCCATCAGACCAGCTCGCTCTCTCTCTCTCTCTCTCTCTCTCTCTCTCTCTCTCCGTGCCGACGCTGCCCCGCACACGCGTTCGCGTTCGGCCGACACCACACGACAGGTCTTTGGGGCCCCGCCACTGCGCACACGCACGCCTCCTCCTCTTCCTTAGTTCTTTTTCGCTTTTCTTTTCTCCCCCGCCCCCCGCTCTCACCGCCACATCATCCCGCAACCCTTGGGGGATGTTTCCCAACATCAACGCGCCCCAATTCCACTCTCTGCCCGTGCCGCACTCTCCACTTTGCTTCTCCCCGTCCCCTACACACACGACTGCCGAAACCCCGGTTGACACACCTTCTCGTAGGACAGGGGTGCGTGCGTTGTCTTGACGGTGACAGCAACAGCAACGGATCCGTCCATCCCATTCCCCCCCCCCCCCCACTCGGTAAAGAACCATGTTCAACCCACACTACACAACAAGGGGGGCACACACGAACGCGAAAGAAAGGGCAGGGCAGGGCAGGGCAACTATCTCGTACACATTCTTCCTCAGAACCCACATATCACATCAACGAACGGCAGGCCAATTGCGGACTCAGCCGTGTCAGGCAAATCCAACCCAACCAACACCTCCCACGGAAACCCTGACACTGATCCAGCAGTACGTCCACATACATCGCCACACCAAATACGGGTGACGAGTGAGCAACAAATGGAACAATACACAACAAGGCTGACCTAATAAAAACTGCACGTCACGTCATACCTTCCAGACAGACGCAGTTCCGACGGGACGGCGGAACCGTATACGTACCTTTCAGCCACAACAACCGACCGACTGGACACGCCCGCGTCTCCAGCCAGCCAACCACCAGGGCCACACAGCCCGCAAGTTTCAGCGTCAACACTTCTTAACGTACGTTGCAAACTTTTCAAAACATTGCCACACACACACCACGAAAAGCGTCAACCTCTCTCACACTGGATACACTCAACACTTTTTGTCGGCGGAGCTTGAGCCCAACGGTTGACACACCCCCACCGGCCACACAGGTTTCCCTTTGAAAATTGCAGTGACGGAGGAGACGCGGCATTACGAGAGGGTTGTTTCCGAGAGCGCGAGCTGGACGGAGCTGCGGCGCCGCCGCCGCCGCCGAGGGGTAATGAACGCACGCGATGCCGCATGACAGCCCATCACCCAAAGTTTCACCCACAACTGCACAGGTCGCACCCCCTTTTCGCGCCATACTAGTGTCGATCGTCAATTACAGCTGACGGTGTTCGCATTTGCCACTTGACGGGGGGGAAAAGAAAACAAACATCTGACACGCCATGTGTTTCTCTCTCTCTCTGTTACATCTAGGTCATTGGGCAGCCACTGTAAAAAAAAAAAAAAAATAAATAAATATTTTTACGACATGGTTGGGTAAGTGATTTAAAGACAACAATTGTGGGTCACACACCATAGACCATTTCGATAGTGTTCTTGTTCTTCTCTTTTTCCTTTTTTTATCGCTCAATTGAAATAAAACCTGGGGATGATGCAATGCTGCGATATGGCACAACCGTCGTCCATTGTACACAACTCGGGAACAAAAAGAAACCAATTCAGGGAACGTTCGTTCCTTCACAACGTTTCTTTCAACGCACTTGGTCTTTACCATCCTGTATATTCAACACACATTTCCTTTCATCAAACTAGGGCATTTCCATAACAGTTTGTTTCCGTTTCTGTGAGCACAATACTGCTTCTTCGACGTCATTTCACCATCTTAACTACAGACAGACAACAAAATAGGAAAACAGGCCTTGAGAACCCCGTCCACCAAATTTCAGTTAGCACGGCATCCAAGATTCTTTTCCGGGGAGTGTGCAGTGCAGCTGACGCTGCTCAGACCATATACCGTCGCCAGTCTCACTCAACTCTTGCGCATTCCACCATTCTACGCTACGTGACAATGCAAAAATGAATGAATCAAACCCGCCCAGAGAGCGTCTTGTGCGAGGGGACACACGATATAGAGAACAACAAAACACACAGGGGACACCACCACAGTTGGAGAGAACGTTTCCACCACGGCAGCCGCGCCGTTACGCGCTTTTTTTTTTTTTTTTTTTTTTCCTCCCCCCCACTGCACACCTCCGACACCACGGGAACGTTCACCGTCCCGTTGCCCTACACTGGCGTTTCTTTTCAACCCCCCACCCTATTCCTCGCTCCCCGGACATTCGACCGATCACAAAGTGCAACCTCTCGTTACCGTCGGGTGCCCCTCTTCATCCCCGGGGCGCCAACAACAAAACAAAAACACCACCGACGCCGTCGTCTCGCGTCACCTCACTCAACTGAGCGGAAAATACACGTACATCCAGAATGACGACACCGCCTCCACAAACAAAAACCAGACGTCAGACGTCAGGTCGAAAGAGGGCACCGTACGTCGTGGCGCGTGGTCTCCTAACTCACCTCGCGCGTACAAATACAATGCAATACAATGCGTGTCACCTCACGTTCACACACACCTCCACGCTCCACTTTTACGTCGCCCAACCAACCAACTAACTTAACGCACCCGCTCGGCGTAGAAGCAGCTGTAGGCGGCAACGTGTTTCTCACCCTCGCCACCAACGGTGTGACATCCGACAGTCGCGGTTTGCTTTCCGTTCCACACCTCCGGCCATACCATACAAAGGGGACAAAAACAAAAATATATATCAAACAAGCCAACTCCAGCGATCCGCCCCCCTAACACCAACACGTCTCGAAACACCCACGCCCACGACCCGGCTGTGGCTAAAGTGCGTATCCCCAACGTCACACCAAAACCAAAGGCGCCGGCGCCGCACCACACCACAAGCTACAGCTACAGCTGTGCCGCCCGTCCACCCGCTCACAACAACAACAATTCCGCCCTTCCCGCAAAGGCATTTTGGTGGCCCTGAAAAGGGCCGTTTTTTTTTTTCTCTTTCCTTCGCCGCGCCGCGGACGAGCCTCCCATTTCCAAGAGCCACCTCCTTACTTGGAGCTCGTGTACTTGGTCACCGCCTTCGTGCCCTCGCTCACCGCGTGCTTGGCCAGCTCGCCAGGCAGCAAGAGCCGCACAGCGGTCTGGATCTCGCGGGACGTGATGGTCGAGCGCTTGTTGTAGTGCGCCAGGCGAGAAGCCTCGGCCGCAATGCGCTCGAAAATGTCGTTCACGAAGCTGTTCATGATGCTCATCGCCTTCGAAGAGATGCCCGTGTCAGGGTGCACCTGCTTCAGCACCTTGTAGATGTAGATGGCATAGCTCTCCTTCCTCTTGCGCTTCTTCTTCTTGTCGCCCTTCGAAATGTTCTTCTGCGCCTTGCCAGCCTTCTTGGCGGCTTTCCCGCTAGTCTTGGGCGGCATCACGAACAAACAGGCAGGCAGGCACGCGCAGTCAGTCAGTCAAGCGCTCCGCTCCAGTCAGCGTCTCCCCACACAGTGGCACCCGCCGCACGCCGCCGCCGCACCTTTACCAGCTCGCCCTGCTGCGGCCGCCGACCAATGGGGCGCGCGCGCAACCGGCCGCCGCACCCGAGCCCATAAAGGACCCCCACCCCGCCGGCGCCGGCACGCACTCCGCTGCTCGACTCGCTGCGGCTCGCACCGTTTGGGGCGTTGTGCTTTTCTTTCTCGCTTCTTTCGAAACTAGCCCATCGCCATGTCCGGACGCGGAAAGGGAGGCAAAGTCAAGGGCAAGTCAAAGTCCCGCTCAAGCAGGGCTGGGCTCCAGTTCCCGGTCGGCAGAATCCACCGCCTCCTGCGCAAGGGAAACTACGCCGAGCGCGTCGGCGCCGGGGCGCCCGTCTACCTCGCCGCCGTCATGGAGTACCTCGCGGCTGAGGTGCTCGAGCTGGCCGGAAACGCGGCCCGCGACAACAAGAAGACGCGCATCATCCCGCGCCACCTGCAGCTCGCCATACGCAACGACGAGGAGCTCAACAAGCTCTTGTCGGGCGTCACCATCGCACAGGGAGGTGTCCTGCCCAACATCCAGGCCGTCCTGCTGCCAAAGAAGACCGAGAAGAAGGCCTAAAAGAGAGACAGCGCAATCGGCAACCGCCGCGTGCTCCCTTGGCACGCAGCGCGCCATTTGCCGCCTCGGCTCAAAAACAAAACACAATCGGCCCTTTTCAGGGCCACCACACAAACCTACGTCCAAAGCAGAATTCCAGTCGTTCGTCGCACCACTTCTCTCTCTCTCTCTCTCTCTCTCTCTCTCTCTCTCTGTGTGTACGGTTTTTTTTCCTTCTTACACACACAGGCGCCGCCATCTTGTACACACGTACTTGGCCACCTCCTCCACTCCACTCCACGCACGCACAGTCTCGCGACCATTAACCAGCACACGTGGCGCACAACAACACACCTCAAAAATAACCCCTCGGCACTCAGCCGCGCCGCAACACACAGCCCATCCACCGACAAGAAGCATACAAGCAAAGAGGGAGGGGAAGGAAGGAAGGAAGGAAGGAAGGAGGGAGCTCACACAACGCAAGGGCACGCTTCCTTCCCTCCCAACCGCACCGCACACCACGTCAAAAAAACTCCAAACAAAACTAAAAGGCCAAGTAGACTAAAAAAGGAAAAGAAAAACCAGCAACACAGACTCTTTCGCACTTTTCAACTTCCGAACACTGTGGTGGCCCTGAAAAGGGCCGTTTTTCAATCTCTCTTTCCTTCCTTCCTTCGGTCTCACACCGCCTAACCGCCGAAACCGTACAGGGTGCGCCCCTGCCTCTTCAGGGCGTACACCACGTCCATGGCCGTCACAGTCTTGCGCTTGGCGTGCTCAGTGTACGTCACCGCGTCGCGGATCACGTTCTCCAGGAACACCTTCAGCACTCCGCGCGTCTCCTCGTAGATCAGACCAGAGATGCGCTTCACGCCGCCCCTGCGCGCCAGGCGGCGGATCGCGGGCTTCGTGATGCCCTGGATGTTGTCGCGCAACACCTTGCGGTGCCGCTTGGCGCCACCCTTGCCGAGCCCCTTTCCTCCCTTGCCGCGGCCTGTCATTCTTCTTCTTCTTCAAGCGTCTCAACCACAATAATATAAAAAACAGAAAGCAAGGCAAGCTCCTCACCCGGCGCTAGCGAGTCGGCTACGGTTGTGGCGCCCAGCGCGCGCGCCGCCCCCCTATATAGACTCTGGGGCCCCGCGGCCCGCCCTCCCCTCCCCCCACCACCGCGCACCGAGGGCATATAAGCGCAGCACCCGGGGCGCGCGGGCCCGTTGTCAAGGCAGCACCGGACGCCGTCGCGCACGCATATCCTCCACGCCGCATCCGCATCCGCAGTAGCCATGGCCCGGACAAAGCAAACGGCCCGCAAGTCCACCGGCGGAAAGGCGCCGCGCAAACAGCTCGCCACCAAGGCGGCGAGGAAGAGCGCGCCCGCCACCGGCGGCGTCAAGAAGCCCCACCGCTACAGGCCGGGCACCGTCGCCCTGCGAGAAATCAGGCGCTACCAGAAGAGCACAGAGCTGCTCATCCGCAAGCTGCCATTCCAGCGCCTAGTGCGCGAGATCGCCCAGGACTTCAAGACCGACCTGCGCTTCCAGAGCTCCGCAGTCATGGCCCTGCAAGAGGCCAGCGAGGCCTACCTCGTCGGCCTCTTCGAAGACACCAACCTGTGCGCAATCCACGCCAAGCGAGTCACCATCATGCCCAAGGACATCCAGCTCGCGCGCCGCATCCGCGGCGAGCGCGCCTAAACCCGCACACCGCCAAACAAACAAAACGGCCCTTTTCAGGGCCACTAACGTCTCTCCGTCGCGAGCAAAACTTTGTCGGTCGCAACGACTAGTTCCCCACTCACTCTCCAGTCCAGTCGTCCCACCCCCGGCCCGGCCCGGCGCCGCCGTTTCCAAAAAAAAAAAAAAAAGCACCGCACCGGCCGAACCAAGTCGCAAGCGTCAATAGCGCCACCCACACAGGCCACGGCACAAAACGTGACGCCCGGAAAGCAAAGCAAAGCAAAGCAAAACAAAAAAGACTATTCCAAAACCACCACCAAGACAAACAAACAAACAAACAAACGCGGCGCAAAATAAATAGGTAAAAGTAAAATACACTTTGTGTAACACCAGCCGCGCGCCGCCGCCCACGCCCGCCAACGACCCCACAATCCAACCACCATCCACACATGAAACAAACAAACGCCAGCAAGCAAGACAGACAGACAACAAGGCAACCGACCGACCACGACACGACACGACAATCAACACCTTCCCGACGTGCTTTGATGGCCCTGAGAAGGGCCGTTTTTGTTTTTGTCCGGGACCGCGCGACAGCCTCTGGTTGCGCGCCGGCCACCAGGCGACGGTGTCAACCGCCAACCCTTCCCTGCCCTTTTTACTTCTTCTTCTTGGGCGAAGCCTTCGCCTTAGACGGCGTCGCCGTCGCCTTCTTCGGGCGCGGCGCCTTCGGCTTCTTCGTCGGAACCTTGGCGGCCTTCTTCGCCTTCGACGGCGACTTGGCCTTGGCCGGCTTGGCCGCAGCCGCCTTCTTCGCACCCGCGGGAGCGGCCGACGCCGCAGACGCCTTCTTGGCGGCGCCCGCCTTCCGACCGGTCGCCGCCTTCACGCCGCCAGCCTTCTTTGCGCCGGCCGCACGGGCCCCCTTCTTCTCCTTGCTGGCCGGAGCGGCGCGCTTCTTCTTCGCACCACCGCCGCCACCACGAGCCTTGCCGCCCTCGGCCGCCCCGCCGCCGGCGCCGGCAAGCTTGAAAGAGCCCGACGCGCCCTTCCCCTTCGTCTGCACCAGCTCGCCAGCCACGACGGCCGACTTGAGGTACTTCTTGATAAAGGGCGCCAGCTTCTCCGCGTCCAGCTTGTAGTGCGCGGCAATGTACTTCTTGATCGCCTGCAGCGACGACCCGCCGCGCTCCTTCAGACTCTTGATGGCGGCCGTCACCATCTCAGAGGTGCGCGGGTGCGCAGGCTTGGCGCGCGGCTTCTTCGCAGACGACGCAGACTTGGCCTTCTTCGTAGTGCCGGTGGCGGCGGGTGCCGCGGCAGTCTCGTTCGTAGCCGCCTGGTCTGCCATCTTTTGCTTGTTCTCTTTTCTTTTTTCCCCTTGGTTTCGCTTCCTTCTCTCCTTCGACGACGCACAACAGCGAGGGGCGCGCAGCAGAGAATAGCCGCGCACGCGCCTGGCCCAGCCAGTGTCGCGGGCGGGCGCGGACGGCCGAGAGAGCGGCCGCCACTCGGCGCGCCGCCGCGCCGCCGCGCCGCGCCTCCCGCGCTTGCTACCGCCCAACGTCCGACAGCCTGCGCGGAGCAGCCCCCAACCTGCGCCGCAACCACCCGCGCCATTCAAACCACCGAGGATGGGGCTACACACACCGACACCACGGTCGCCAACCAGTCGCCGCGGCGGCGCCGCAAACCACGGCCAAACTGCAGCCACCGCGCGCCACAGCCTGGGTCGGCCCGCCGAGAATCGCCGCCCCCGCCCAAATGCCGCCCCCACAGCCCCAGCCGACGACCCGCCACAATGGCCAAACCTTCGTCAAAACTCCCGCACCGTCGCCGCGGCAGCCCGGCCACCGCGGCCGGCGCCACAGCCACACGAGCCGAGTCGTGCGGCGATGACGGCCGTGCACAAACGCACCTCCGCCGCCCCATCGCCTTCCGCCGTTTTCCCGATCGGCCCGCAGCCGTCGGGCCACGGCCGCGGGCCGTCCTCCTCCTCTCGCCTCGCCCGCCAACACCCACAGCCCTTCCAACACATTTTTCTTTTCTTTTTTCTTTTTTTTTTTACTTTTTTACGATCGCCGCCTGCGCAACATGGCACCGGCCGACGGAGCGCCAACCCCCCCGCCACAGGCGAAAACAAAACAACGATAAACAAACAAACAAAATAAATTACCAGCCAGCCCCAACTACAGACACACCGAATCTGCCCTCACAGCCGACCTTACACGCCTCAACGTCAAAACAAAGGTGGTTTCTTTCTTTCAACGGTTACCTTACCTTAGGTTACGTCAGGTTAGGCTAAGAAGGCGTCAGGGTTAGGTTAAGCGTTGACGTGACGTCACGTCTTAACGTAGGCGTTAAGCTAAGGTTGCGGTCACGTACGTTAGGTTAAGGCGACTTGGGGGTTGGCCTAAGAGCTTAGGTTAGGTTAGGTTACGTTAGTTTAGGTGGCTGCGTTAAGGGGCTTAAAGAAGTTTAGGAGAGGTTAAGGCGTCGAGGCGGCCGCACCCCCTTAGCTGCTGCGGCTCGGCCACGCCACGCCACGCTTTGGGGTTTCATAAGGTCGCGCGGCGGGTCGTCGGCACGCCGCAAAGGACAAAACTGCAAGACGACGTCGAAAAACAAACAACAGGTAAAAAATAAATAAGTAAAAATAAACGACGCCGACAGGCGGGGATCAGCAGAACAAGCAGATTCCGGAGAGCGAACGAGACACGCACACACACAAACCCCCCCGAGCCGAGAGAGCACAGAGCACCACCACGTGTCGGCCTCCGCTCACCCGACTCGGCTGGGCTGGGCTGGGCTGGGCTGGGCTGGGCTGGCGGCCGGGCCGGATGCACGTACACGTACGGCTACAGCCACTACCCGTACACAGCCGCTCTTCACGCAACACCAGCCAAATGGCGCGCCCGCGGCTCGTCGCGGTCGCAACGCCACGCCGGCACACTTTCGGCACCACCGTTTTCGCGCGCACCGCAAACAAAACGCAGCCGACACACACAGAGAGAAAAAAAAAAAAAAAAAAAACACAGAGCGCGAGACGGGCGGCGGCGCACCTTTCGCCAGCCGGCAGGCAATCGACTCGCCCAGTACGACAAACGCGCACGCCACCCCACCCAACCAACCAACCAACCAGTCGTCGTCGTCGTCGTCGTCGTCGTCCCGAAATCAAACAAACTCTCAAAAGCACAGCCCCTGCTGCCAACGGACGCAGGCGCCACGCAGCTCCCCTTCCCGCCACACTCGATTCGCAGCGCAACTCACCCGGCACACCGTCAAACGACGGGCTGGGCTCGCCGCATCGCCGCAACCTACACACCTTCCCCGCCACGACGCACAGCCCCACCAGACGCCCGTGCCGCAACGACACTACTGCACTACCACTACCGCACTACTCCTCTCGCCCTTGCCATACACGACACAACACGCCAAAAAATGAAAATCCAAATACAAACAAAAACACCGCCCCCGCGACCCAAACACATGCACGGCGCGCCAACACACGCGAGGCAAGGCACGCAGCAAACGGCGTCCCCTCCGCGTCGCGCCATCAACCTACACACACAAGGCAACCAACAACAGCCAGCCAGCCAGCCAGCCCCACTCTCACGCCGCAAAAACAGAAAACACACCGAAACCGCCAAACGCCGCACATTCGCGCTTCGCACTTACCACACACCTCTCGGCATCCGTTTCGCACACAACGACGCGACGCACAATACATCATCACGGGCTACGCACGCACACCGCGACCCACTTTTTTACGACGCCCTCGGCAGAGCACACGTGCCCACGCCCACACACAGTCGACACAACGACGCAGCGCGCAGCAGACGCGGCCGCAACACGTACCTCCCCGACGACGCGCCAACACCGCCAGCCACTGCTCACTCGCCCAAGCAACCCGTGCACACAACTGCCACACGCGTCCACCACGCCGCCGCCAACCACCCGCCCGCCAGGGGGCGCTCACGTCCGCGACAACAGCGCGGCACCGCCGGACCGGGCCGGGCCGAACCGAGCCGAGCCGCCGCCTCCTCTCCACTCGGCACGCCACGTCCTGCTTGCAAAACACATGGCTCGTCCCTCTGTACACACAACGCGCCTGCCTGCCTGCGGTCGCCGCCGGCATCTATCTACCTGCGCATCGGAGCCAGGCCGGCAAGCCCACACTTAAATAATGCACTTCACCAGCCAAACAAACCCACTCTTCCTTTCTTTGCACAGCGCATGCAACAGCAGCCCCAGGAGCCGGGCCCGCCGCCAGCGTCTCCTCCTCCTCTGGGCACAGCCAGCCAGCCAGCCGTTCCCACCGCCCCGCCCCTGCTCTGCAGAACAAGAAAAAACGAAAAAGTACCAACACACGCACCCAAAGCGTAAGCCAGACAAGACCAGCCTCTCCAAGGCCACACACACGCAAAAAAAACAAAAAAACAAAAACACTACAACAGAATAAAATGAAAAAGAAAAAGCAAGCTGTCGCCTCGCCCCCGCCCGTCCCCCCACCCCACCACATTCGCCCCCTCCGCTTGTTTTCCTTTCTACAATTTCCCTCTTTTCCACCCAATATCCCGCCGCGGTTTACGGGCACCGGCCGATTTTGCGCCCGCCCACATGTGTGCCTACTCCCCACCACCATTCCCTCCGCAGCCCGCAGCCCGCAGCCCGCAGCCCGCAGCCCGCTTTTCCCCCCCTCCCTGCCCACACCACACCACACCACACCACACCGACGGTGCTGACGTCGACACGCACCCAAGACAGGGGCCACGACCGTCTTTTTTCCTGGGCCCATCCCCGCACCGCACCTCCTTCCAATCAACGCTGTGGCGCCTGTGTCCGCGCGAGACGCGTGCGCGCCGCCTCTCTCAACATCCGTCCGCCGTCCGCCGGCCGGCCCGTTTTTCGGCCCCCAGGCCATCCGTCAACCACCACTGCCACTGCCCCTGCCCCTGCCCCTGCCCCTGCCCCTGCCCCTGCCCGCCCCGCACCACACCACACACCGCTGCTTGCCCCGGCCGTTGCCACCAAAGGCGCCAACCGCAGCCCGCGCGCGCCAGAAACTACAGGGACCCAGCCGACCGACGAAAATCAGAGCAATTGGCCGGGAGGATCAAAAAGAGAGCTCCGAAAACCACCGTAGCGAGGCGTGGGAGGAAACGTTACGAGAAGCAGAAAGGGACCAGGAAAAATTCTGGAAATTTCTTAAAACTCGTAAACTAAACACGAAACATCTACATCTACATCTACATGGGGAAGGAACGACCCCACAGACCGAGCTGAAGCACTGGCGGATTCACTAGAAAGGCAATTCCAAGCACCAGAAGCGGTAGATGACGAAACTGATGACCACCAGGAAATGGTACTCAGAAGGGTAAAACCGCATCCTAAGTGCCCCGATCAGAACATCTTTCACAATCCAATAAACGCAGAAACCCCGTATCTTATCACATCACAAACATACACACATCCTAAGAAGGCATCAGGCCCAGATTCCATCAAACCGCAACTACTACATCACCTACCTCCAGCAACTATCAATTATCTATCTAACATCAATATATAATGCTTGCTTCAGACTAAACTACTTGGAAACAGGCCCGAGTCATCACATTACCAAAGCCAAACAAGGACTTATTATTTCCGCAAAACTATAGGCCAACTTCCTTGGAAAGGTCCTCGGAAAGCTCATTCAAACTGAACTGAAGAAATTCAATTCTTAAAGGATAACAACATAATCATCCCACAACAATTCCGATTCCGCGAAGAACACAGCACCACCCACCAGGTGACCAGACTAGTCGAGCACATATGTCAGGCCAGAAACATTAGACACAGTACTGGAGCAGTCCTGCTTGACATTGGAAAAGCATTCGGATAACGCCTTATCTACAAGCTCCACCAGTACAACTGCCCCATCCACATTATTGCTTCTTTTCTCCGCAACAGAGCATTCTATGTCCATGTACCAGGAGCGGCAAGTAACACTAGATCCATAGAGGCTGGAGTCCCGCAAGGCTCAGTGCTGGGGCCCATTCTCTACTCAATATACACAAACAAACAGCTGGGAGGACACTTGTCACTATTTGCAGACGACACTGCAGTCTACCGCAGCAGTTCTAACCTGCAATATAGAGTCACAAAAATAGAGCAACACCTACAATCCATCCAGAAATGGGCTAACCAAAAAAAACAATAAACGCGGAGAAAACCCAAGCAATACAATACGATTCACATTCAAAAAGAATACCTCCTAACCTGCATATACGCCTCAGAAATAACAATCTTCCATGGTCAGGCACAATAAAGTATCTAGGCATCAAGCTGGACAAGAGGTTGACATTTAGAGACCATGTTACACACGTTTGTAACAAGGCTGCAGCAGCAATATTCAGACTGTACCCAATCATCAAAGGAAACAGAATAAATATGCGCGCCAAAAAGAAAATCTTCAAAACCGTCATAGGAACCAGCCATCACTTACGGCTCTGAAAATCTGGTCAATGGCCGCAGACACCAACATAACAAGAGTAAAAAAAAAGGGGTGCACAACAAATACTTCAGAATTGCTGCTGATGCCGGCCGGTACCAGACAAACCGAGACATATACACAAACCATAACATACTCAAAATCCCGGAAATCATCCAAAGAAAAATCCATAAAGTTTTTTTTTTTTTTTTTTTTTTTTTTTCCCACCAAACCACGGATTCGAACCACCCACTCATCAGAAATCTGGGACAAAATCCACCCGACCCAAGAACGACATTTCCCATCACGACAAAACACCACAAACTACAACATACCATGATAAACAAAAATAAAATACAAACACCATAACACTCACTCAAACAACAAACATCTACACACACCCAAGAGACCCTATCATCCCATCATTTTGTTACCCAACATAATCAGACAGAAGGCAGGGATCAAGGACAGATCCGGTCCTTCGAGTACAGGGGGTAAAAAAATACCCATCAGACCAGCTCGCTCTCTCTCTCTCTCTCTCTCTCTCTCTCTCTCTCTCTCCGTGCCGACGCTGCCCCGCACACGCGTTCGCGTTCGGCCGACACCACACGACAGGTCTTTGGGGCCCCGCCACTGCGCACACGCACGCCTCCTCCTCTTCCTTAGTTCTTTTTCGCTTTTCTTTTCTAACACGCGATCTAGTGT
>NW_026062321.1:0-5000 GCF_023897955.1 Schistocerca gregaria
ACACACGCGAGACAGATCATCTAAGGGCATCACAGACCTGTTATTGCTCAATCTCGTGCGGCTAGAAGCCGCCTGTCCCTCTAAGAAGAAAAGTAATCGCTGACAGCACGAAGGATGTCACGCGACTAGTTAGCAGGCTAGAGTCTCGTTCGTTATCGGAATTAACCAGACAAATCGCTCCACCAACTAAGAACGGCCATGCACCACCACCCACCGAATCAAGAAAGAGCTATCAATCTGTCAATCCTTCCGGTGTCCGGGCCTGGTGAGGTTTCCCGTGTTGAGTCAAATTAAGCCGCAGGCTCCACTCCTGGTGGTGCCCTTCCGTCAATTCCTTTAAGTTTCAGCTTTGCAACCATACTTCCCCCGGAACCCAAAAGCTTTGGTTTCCCGGAGGCTGCCCGCCGAGTCATCGGAGGAACTGCGGCGGATCGCTGGCTGGCATCGTTTATGGTTAGAACTAGGGCGGTATCTGATCGCCTTCGAACCTCTAACTTTCGTTCTTGATTAATGAAAACATACTTGGCAAATGCTTTCGCTTCTGTTCGTCTTGCGACGATCCAAGAATTTCACCTCTAACGTCGCAATACGAATGCCCCGCCTGTCCCTATTAATCATTACCTCGGGTTCCGAAAACCAACAAAATAGAACCGAGGTCCTATTCCATTATTCCATGCACACAGTATTCAGGCGGGCTTGCCTGCTTTAAGCACTCTAATTTGTTCAAAGTAAACGTGCCGGCCCACCGAGACACTCAACTAAGAGCACCCTGGTAGGATTTCAACGGGGTCCGCCTCGGGACGCGCAAGCACGCCTTCGGCTCGCCCCACCGGCAGGACGTCCCACGATACATGCCAGTTAAACACCGACGGGCGGTGAACCAACAGCGTGGGACACAAATCCAACTACGAGCTTTTTAACCGCAACAACTTTAATATACGCTATTGGAGCTGGAATTACCGCGGCTGCTGGCACCAGACTTGCCCTCCAATAGATACTCGTTAAAGGATTTAAAGTGTACTCATTCCGATTACGGGGCCTCGGATGAGTCCCGTATCGTTATTTTTCGTCACTACCTCCCCGTGCCGGGAGTGGGTAATTTGCGCGCCTGCTGCCTTCCTTGGATGTGGTAGCCGTTCTCAGGCTCCCTCTCCGGAATCGAACCCTGATTCCCCGTTACCCGTTACAACCATGGTAGGCGCAGAACCTACCATCGACAGTTGATAAGGCAGACATTTGAAAGATGCGTCGCCGGTACGAGGACCGTGCGATCAGCCCAAAGTTATTCAGAGTCACCAAGGCAAACGGACCAGACGAGCCAATCCGATTGGTTTTGATCTAATAAAAGCGTCCCTTCCATCTCTGGTCGGGACTCTGTTTTGCATGTATTAGCTCTAGAATTACACAGTTATCCAAGTAACGTGGGTACGATCTAAGGAACCATAACTGATTTAATGAGCCATTCGCGGTTTCACCTTAATGCGGCTTGTACTGAGACATGCATGGCTTAATCTTTGAGACAAGCATATGACTACTGGCAGGATCAACCAGGGAGCTGCGTCAACGAGAGCTGAGCAGCCGGCCGCCCGGGAGTGTGTCCCGAGGGCCCGCGCGAACACGCAAGCGTCCGCTCAATTATTCTGCAAACAGGAGGAGGCTGAGCTCCCCTGCACGATACACCTCGAAACCCTCTCAGGTCCCGGCGGCGCGCAGCGCCGTCCTAAGTACTTGGTCGGGTTCGAGAGAGGCGCAATCGCCCGGAGATAGGCGAGTAGACGCTTTCAGTGCGAACACCCGTGCTCCCAACTGAGCTTGCCGCTGCCGACAGAGGGCCCGGGAGCGTGCTGTCGTGGCATTGCCGGCGGGAAACAACACGCGCCACCTACGGTGACCGGCAGCTCCAACGCCAGCGCCACAGAAGGGCAAAGCCCCACTTGGGTGCAGAAGCGAACTCTCCCAGCACAGCGCACGCGCCAACACGGTCCGCAGAGCTGCGATACAAACCACCTGCGAGAACCGCTGGGGGCGACCGAGCAGCAGACGGCGTCGCGACGCCGAGTGCCGGGCGGCGGCGCATCCTCAACGCACACAGTCCGCAATCGGACCAGCACACTGCAGATGTCCACCGCGCTTCGCACCGGGCTCGACAGAACCCACTTTGGCCGCCTGGCGCCGCGCGCAGGGTGCGCCGGCGCATAGCTGGGACGCCAGCCGGGCCCGTCGGCCGGCGCTCCTGCCACTGGGCGCCCCCCACCAGCCGGCTGTAGTGCGTGCGCTCACGCAGCGCGCGGCCAGCACGCCGGGCGGCCCCCCCTCACCGGCCGGGGACTGTCCCGCCAAGCCACAGCCTCGTATCGCTTCATACCCACATGGCCAACTCAGGTTCGGGGGCATGGCGGGTACCGCCGAAACAACCGGTTCACAGATGTACCGATCGTCGCTATCACCGATGCACCTGCAGCGCGAACAACCGCTCAACAACTGATTTCCAGTTCATTTGCGGATCTTTGGCAGCAAACGTATACGTCAATCTACATTTGCGAAATCTACGATTCTGGCATGCCTGCATGTTATGTGTCACGACACGCTACATCAGCCCACATACACACTGCGGCATGTACACGAGAGAACACGTGGAAGATGGTCCGCGCACGTGTGCAATGTCCCTTGCGCGGTCGACTGTCAACCGGCCTCTGTAGCATGTCGCAGATGTGGAACGCGGTCCACCGTGCTATCATGTTGTGTGGGGCATACGATTAAATAGGAAAACCCTCGTCGCTACATCAACAGACGGCTCACGCTGATTCCCGGCAGAGGGAGGAGGGGGGGGGGGGCCACCATGCAATACTTTCGTCCGTACCTACTTACCACATGTCTGTACGGCGTACAACAGTGCAATCTCGCTGTAATGGGGAGACGAGACAAGTAGCATCGTGCACAACATATGGCCCTTATGATTCGCCATTGTAGGGCGCAGCCGGTGTACGGTCAAGCATGTGCCACATTATGTCACTCAGTACGTAACGACGGATGATCAGTGTGGGTTACGCGTACATCAGCGGACAGTCCACACAGGCCGTACCACAACGTACACTGACTGCATCGACAACCGAATGCAACTGAACAGCTGCAAGGCTCATTTCACAAACAAACGCCTGACCGACCAGCTTGGAAGGGCAGGAGGGGAGGGCGATATTCGTTCTGTAGCGGTACACCCTTCCAGTGGTTAGCGGGACTGTGTAGAAAGTACGCAACACTCGAAAGACCTTTATGTGAGGGTACGCACCATGGCATCAAGAAATACACATGACACCAGAGGATCCAAGCAGTGAACTATGTTCAGAGGGTTGCTGTTAGGCAAAGCTACATTCCTGTGACGTTACATGTGACAGTTAAGGTGCAGTGTAAGTTAGGTTAAGGTGCAGTGTAAGTTAGGTTAAGGTGCAGTGTAAGTTAGGTTAAGGTGCAGTGTAAGTTAGGTTAAGGTGCAGTGTAAGTTAGGTTAAGGTGCAGTGTAAGTTAGGTTAAGGTGCAGTGTAAGTTAGGTTAAGGTGCAGTGTAAGTTAGGTTAAGGTGCAGTGTAAGTTAGGTTAAGGTGCAGTGTAAGTTAGGTTAAGGTGCAGTGTAAGTTAGGTTAAGGTGCAGTGTAACTTAGGTTAAGGTGCAGTGTAACTTAGGTTAAGGTGCAGTGTAACTTAGGTTAAGGTGCAGTGTAACTTAGGTTAAGGTGCAGTGTAACTTAGGTTAAGGTGCAGTGTAACTTAGGTTAAGGTGCAGTGTAACTTAGGTTAAGGTGCAGTGTAACTTAGGTTAAGGTGCAGTGTAACTTAGGTTAAGGTGCAGTGTAACTTAGGTTAAGGTGCAGTGTAACTTAGGTTAAGGTGCAGTGTAACTTAGGTTAAGGTGCAGTGTAACTTAGGTTAAGGTGCAGTGTAACTTAGGTTAAGGTGCAGTGTAACTTAGGTTAAGGTGCAGTGTAACTTAGGTTAAGGTGCAGTGTAACTTAGGTTAAGGTGCAGTGTAACTTAGGTTAAGGTGCAGTGTAACTTAGGTTAAGGTGCAGTGTAAGTTAGGTTAAGGTGCAGTGTAAGTTAGGTTAAGGTGCAGTGTAAGTTAGGTTAAGGTGCAGTGTAAGTTAGGTTAAGGTGCAGTGTAAGTTAGGTTAAGGTGCAGTGTAAGTTAGGTTAAGGTGCAGCGTAAGTTAGGTTAAGGTGCAGCGTAAGTTAGGTTAAGGTGCAGCGTAACTTAGGTTAAGGTGCAGCGTAACTTAGGTTAAGGTGCAGCGTAACTTAGGTTAAGGTGCAGCGTAACTTAGGTTAAGGTGCAGCGTAACTTAGGTTAAGGTGCAGCGTAACTTAGGTTAAGGTGCAGCGTAACTTAGGTTAAGGTGCAGCGTAACTTAGGTTAAGGTGCAGCGTAACTTAGGTTAGGGGCCAACGTGGGTTAGGTTAGGGGCCAACGTGGGTTAGGTTAGGGGCCAACGTGGGTTAGGTTAGGGGCCAACGTGGGTTAGGTTAGGGGCCAACGTGGGTTAGGTTAGGGGCCAACGTGGGTTAGGTTAGGGGCCAACGTGGGTTAGGTTAGGGGCCAACGTGGGTTAGGTTAGGGGCCAACGTGGGTTAGGTTAGGGGCCAACGTGGGTTAGGTTAGGGGCCAACGTGGGTTAGGTTAGGGGCCAACGTGGGTTAGGTTAGGGGCCAACGTGGGTTAGGTTAGGGGCCAACGTGGGTTAGGTTAGGGGCCAACGTGGGTTAGGTTAGGGGCCAACGTGGGTTAGGTTAGGGGCCAACGTGGGTTAGGTTAGGGGCCAACGTGGGTTAGGTTAGGGGCCAACGTGGGTTAGGTTAGGGGCCAACGTGGGTTAGGTTAGGGGCCAACGTGGGTTAGGTTAGGGGCCAACGTGGGTTAGGTTAGGGGCCAACGTGGGTTAGGTTAAGGGCCAACGTGGGTTAGGTTAAGGGCCAACGTGGGTTAGGTTAAGGGCCAACGTGGGTTAGGTT
>NW_026062321.1:15000-17500 GCF_023897955.1 Schistocerca gregaria
TACAACAGTGCAATCTCGCTGTAATGGGGAGACGAGACAAGTAGCATCGTGCACAACATATGGCCCTTATGATTCGCCATTGTAGGGCGCAGCCGGTGTACGGTCAAGCATGTGCCACATTATGTCACTCAGTACGTAACGACGGATGATCAGTGTGGGTTACGCGTACATCAGCGGACAGTCCACACAGGCCGTACCACAACGTACACTGACTGCATCGACAACCGAATGCAACTGAACAGCTGCAAGGCTCATTTCACAAACAAACGCCTGACCGACCAGCTTGGAAGGGCAGGAGGGGAGGGCGATATTCGTTCTGTAGCGGTACACCCTTCCAGTGGTTAGCGGGACTGTGTAGAAAGTACGCAACACTCGAAAGACCTTTATGTGAGGGTACGCACCATGGCATCAAGAAATACACATGACACCAGAGGATCCAAGCAGTGAACTATGTTCAGAGGGTTGCTGTTAGGCAAAGCTACATTCCTGTGACGTTACATGTGACAGTTAAGGTGCAGTGTAAGTTAGGTTAAGGTGCAGTGTAAGTTAGGTTAAGGTGCAGTGTAAGTTAGGTTAAGGTGCAGTGTAAGTTAGGTTAAGGTGCAGTGTAAGTTAGGTTAAGGTGCAGTGTAAGTTAGGTTAAGGTGCAGTGTAAGTTAGGTTAAGGTGCAGTGTAAGTTAGGTTAAGGTGCAGTGTAAGTTAGGTTAAGGTGCAGTGTAACTTAGGTTAAGGTGCAGTGTAACTTAGGTTAAGGTGCAGTGTAACTTAGGTTAAGGTGCAGTGTAACTTAGGTTAAGGTGCAGTGTAACTTAGGTTAAGGTGCAGTGTAACTTAGGTTAAGGTGCAGTGTAACTTAGGTTAAGGTGCAGTGTAACTTAGGTTAAGGTGCAGTGTAACTTAGGTTAAGGTGCAGTGTAACTTAGGTTAAGGTGCAGTGTAACTTAGGTTAAGGTGCAGTGTAACTTAGGTTAAGGTGCAGTGTAACTTAGGTTAAGGTGCAGTGTAACTTAGGTTAAGGTGCAGTGTAACTTAGGTTAAGGTGCAGTGTAACTTAGGTTAAGGTGCAGTGTAACTTAGGTTAAGGTGCAGTGTAACTTAGGTTAAGGTGCAGTGTAACTTAGGTTAAGGTGCAGTGTAACTTAGGTTAAGGTGCAGTGTAAGTTAGGTTAAGGTGCAGTGTAAGTTAGGTTAAGGTGCAGTGTAAGTTAGGTTAAGGTGCAGTGTAAGTTAGGTTAAGGTGCAGTGTAAGTTAGGTTAAGGTGCAGTGTAAGTTAGGTTAAGGTGCAGTGTAAGTTAGGTTAAGGTGCAGCGTAACTTAGGTTAAGGTGCAGCGTAACTTAGGTTAAGGTGCAGCGTAACTTAGGTTAAGGTGCAGCGTAACTTAGGTTAAGGTGCAGCGTAACTTAGGTTAAGGTGCAGCGTAACTTAGGTTAAGGTGCAGCGTAACTTAGGTTAAGGTGCAGCGTAACTTAGGTTAAGGTGCAGCGTAACTTAGGTTAGGGGCCAACGTGGGTTAGGTTAGGGGCCAACGTGGGTTAGGTTAGGGGCCAACGTGGGTTAGGTTAGGGGCCAACGTGGGTTAGGTTAGGGGCCAACGTGGGTTAGGTTAGGGGCCAACGTGGGTTAGGTTAGGGGCCAACGTGGGTTAGGTTAGGGGCCAACGTGGGTTAGGTTAGGGGCCAACGTGGGTTAGGTTAGGGGCCAACGTGGGTTAGGTTAGGGGCCAACGTGGGTTAGGTTAGGGGCCAACGTGGGTTAGGTTAGGGGCCAACGTGGGTTAGGTTAGGGGCCAACGTGGGTTAGGTTAGGGGCCAACGTGGGTTAGGTTAGGGGCCAACGTGGGTTAGGTTAGGGGCCAACGTGGGTTAGGTTAGGGGCCAACGTGGGTTAGGTTAGGGGCCAACGTGGGTTAGGTTAGGGGCCAACGTGGGTTAGGTTAAGGGCCAACGTGGGTTAGGTTAAGGGCCAACGTGGGTTAGGTTAAGGGCCAACGTGGGTTAGGTTAAGGGCCAACGTGGGTTAGGTTAAGGGCCAACGTGGGTTAGGTTAAGGGCCAACGTGGGTTAGGTTAAGGGCCAACGTGGGTTAGGTTAAGGGCCAACGTGGGTTAGGTTAAGGGCCAACGTGGGTTAGGTTGCCAGAGATGTGTCAAATCAGGATGTACGTTTGGCTGGTGTCAGGTGGTGGGTTGGTTCGATGCCTTTATAAGGGGTGTGGCCAAAGGGTATTTTATTACTTGTACCTTTTGTGTTGTGGCGTGGCGTTGCGTCCTGTGTTGATACTGGGTGGACCACTGTGGGTGTTGCTGGCTGATTTGAGCTGCGTTGTTTGCGGGTGATGTGAGACATTCTGTCTTATTAGTGGACGTGACGTTCCTCTTGTCGTTGTTTGGATAGTGTCCTGTGGCAGCGAGGATAAAATGGATGTTGTTGAACGATAGTGCTTTGGTGCTTTCGCTTTGTTACACACAGAGTGGACTGTGAGATAGGGTGACTGGGT
>NW_026062321.1:27500-30000 GCF_023897955.1 Schistocerca gregaria
AGTGAACTATGTTCAGAGGGTTGCTGTTAGGCAAAGCTACATTCCTGTGACGTTACATGTGACAGTTAAGGTGCAGTGTAAGTTAGGTTAAGGTGCAGTGTAAGTTAGGTTAAGGTGCAGTGTAAGTTAGGTTAAGGTGCAGTGTAAGTTAGGTTAAGGTGCAGTGTAAGTTAGGTTAAGGTGCAGTGTAAGTTAGGTTAAGGTGCAGTGTAAGTTAGGTTAAGGTGCAGTGTAAGTTAGGTTAAGGTGCAGTGTAAGTTAGGTTAAGGTGCAGTGTAAGTTAGGTTAAGGTGCAGTGTAAGTTAGGTTAAGGTGCAGTGTAAGTTAGGTTAAGGTGCAGTGTAACTTAGGTTAAGGTGCAGTGTAACTTAGGTTAAGGTGCAGTGTAACTTAGGTTAAGGTGCAGTGTAACTTAGGTTAAGGTGCAGTGTAACTTAGGTTAAGGTGCAGTGTAACTTAGGTTAAGGTGCAGTGTAACTTAGGTTAAGGTGCAGTGTAACTTAGGTTAAGGTGCAGTGTAACTTAGGTTAAGGTGCAGTGTAACTTAGGTTAAGGTGCAGTGTAACTTAGGTTAAGGTGCAGTGTAACTTAGGTTAAGGTGCAGTGTAACTTAGGTTAAGGTGCAGTGTAACTTAGGTTAAGGTGCAGTGTAAGTTAGGTTAAGGTGCAGTGTAAGTTAGGTTAAGGTGCAGTGTAAGTTAGGTTAAGGTGCAGTGTAAGTTAGGTTAAGGTGCAGTGTAAGTTAGGTTAAGGTGCAGTGTAAGTTAGGTTAAGGTGCAGTGTAAGTTAGGTTAAGGTGCAGCGTAACTTAGGTTAAGGTGCAGCGTAACTTAGGTTAAGGTGCAGCGTAACTTAGGTTAAGGTGCAGCGTAACTTAGGTTAAGGTGCAGCGTAACTTAGGTTAAGGTGCAGCGTAACTTAGGTTAAGGTGCAGCGTAACTTAGGTTAAGGTGCAGCGTAACTTAGGTTAAGGTGCAGCGTAACTTAGGTTAAGGTGCAGCGTAACTTAGGTTAGGGGCCAACGTGGGTTAGGTTAGGGGCCAACGTGGGTTAGGTTAGGGGCCAACGTGGGTTAGGTTAGGGGCCAACGTGGGTTAGGTTAGGGGCCAACGTGGGTTAGGTTAGGGGCCAACGTGGGTTAGGTTAGGGGCCAACGTGGGTTAGGTTAGGGGCCAACGTGGGTTAGGTTAGGGGCCAACGTGGGTTAGGTTAGGGGCCAACGTGGGTTAGGTTAGGGGCCAACGTGGGTTAGGTTAGGGGCCAACGTGGGTTAGGTTAGGGGCCAACGTGGGTTAGGTTAGGGGCCAACGTGGGTTAGGTTAGGGGCCAACGTGGGTTAGGTTAGGGGCCAACGTGGGTTAGGTTAGGGGCCAACGTGGGTTAGGTTAGGGGCCAACGTGGGTTAGGTTAGGGGCCAACGTGGGTTAGGTTAGGGGCCAACGTGGGTTAGGTTAGGGGCCAACGTGGGTTAGGTTAGGGGCCAACGTGGGTTAGGTTAGGGGCCAACGTGGGTTAGGTTAAGGGCCAACGTGGGTTAGGTTAAGGGCCAACGTGGGTTAGGTTAAGGGCCAACGTGGGTTAGGTTAAGGGCCAACGTGGGTTAGGTTAAGGGCCAACGTGGGTTAGGTTAAGGGCCAACGTGGGTTAGGTTAAGGGCCAACGTGGGTTAGGTTAAGGGCCAACGTGGGTTAGGTTAAGGGCCAACGTGGGTTAGGTTGCCAGAGATGTGTCAAATCAGGATGTACGTTTGGCTGGTGTCAGGTGGTGGGTTGGTTCGATGCCTTTATAAGGGGTGTGGCAAAGGGTATTTTATTACTTGTACCTTTTGTGTTGTGGCGTGGCGTTGCGTCCTGTGTTGATACTGGGTGGACCACTGTGGGTGTTGCTGGCTGATTTGAGCTGCGTTGTTTGCGGGTGATGTGAGACATTCTGTCTTATTAGTGGACGTGACGTTCCTCTTGTCGTTGTTTGGATAGTGTCCTGTGGCAGCGAGGATAAAATGGATGTTGTTGAACGATAGTGCTTTGGTGCTTTCGCTTTGTTACACACAGAGTGGACTGTGAGATAGGGTGACTGGGTCGAGTGCGGTTCACACTGTCCTCCCCAGTTTACAGTATGTATCATCTATGTATGTGGTCCTGCATCATTTACTAAGGAGGGACGTCAGACGACTGAAATATTAGTTATGTACTGATGTAAAGCAGAATGCTTACCTTCCACCAGTGGGCGAGTATCGACTCTGCCCCAGAGTTGCCACCGCAGGAAGAGGTGTCGGAAACACTACCCGCACACCGTCACCACTGTGCGGGGGGACGGACCCTCTATATCCTCAGCGGCGCACTCTTTGCCACCGAGCGTCACGTCTCGCGGCCCGCCGTCCAGAGCATGTATTGGGACAGCGGGACTTTGGCTTTTGGGAGATAACTCTTCATGAAGTGGAAGATATAGGGGTGGACTGCAATGTACGATTGCGGGAAAAGTCCGCCGTACATCCGCTCGA
>NW_026062321.1:37500-39570 GCF_023897955.1 Schistocerca gregaria
CCAAGTTATTCAGAGTCACCAAGGCAAACGGACCAGACGAGCCAATCCGATTGGTTTTGATCTAATAAAAGCGTCCCTTCCATCTCTGGTCGGGACTCTGTTTGCATGTATTAGCTCTAGAATTACCACAGTTATCCAAGTAACGTGGGTACGATCTAAGGAACCATAACTGATTTAATGAGCCATTCGCGGTTTCACCTTAATGCGGCTTGTACTGAGACATGCATGGCTTAATCTTTGAGACAAGCATATGACTACTGCAGGATCAACCAGGGAGCTGCGTCAACGAGAGCTGAGCAGCCGGCCGCCCGGGAGTGTGTCCCGAGGGCCCGCGCGAACACGCGCAAGCGTCCGCTCAATTATTCTGCAAACAGGAGGAGGCTGAGCTCTCCCCTGCACGATACACCTCGAAACCCTCTCAGGTCCCGGCGGCGCGCAGCGCCGTCCTAAGTACTTGGTCGGGTTCGAGAGAGGCGCAATCGCCCGGAGATAGGCGAGTAGACGCTTTCAGTGCGAACACCCGTGCTCCCAACTGAGCTTGCCGCTGCCGACAGAGCCCGGGAGCGTGCTGTCGTGGCATTGCCGGCGGGAAACAACACGCGCCCACCTACGGTGACCGGCAGCTCCAACGCCAGCGCCACAGAAGGGTCAAAGCCCCACTTGGGTGCAGAAGCGAACTCTCCCAGCACAGCGCACGCGCCAACACGTCCGCAGAGCTGCGATACAAACCACCTGCGAGAACCGCTGGGGGCGACCGGCAGCAGACGGCGTCGCGACGCCGAGTGCCGGCGGGCGGGCGCATCCCTCACGCACACAGTCCGCAATCGGACCAGCACACTGCAGATGTCCACCGCGCTTCGCACACGGGCTCGACAGAACCCACTTTGGCCGCCTGGCGCCGCGCGCAGGGTGCGCCGGCGCATAGCTGGGACGCCAGCCGGGCCCGTCGGCCGGCGCTCCTGCCACTGGGCGCCCCCCACCAGCCGGCTGTAGTGCGTGCGCTCACGCAGCGCGCGGCCAGCACGCCGGGCGGCCCCCCCTCACCGGCCGGGGACTGTCCCGCCAAGCCACAGCCTCGTATCGCTTCATACCCACATGGCAACTCAGGTTCGGGGGCATGGCGGGTACCGCCGAAACAACCGGTTCACAGATGTACCGATCGTCGCTATCACCGATGCACCTGCAGCGCGAACAACCGCTCAACAACTGATTTCCAGTTCATTTGCGGAGCTTTGGCAGCAAACGTATACGTCAATCTACATTTGCGAAATCTACGATTCTGGCATGCCTGCATGTTATGTGTCACGACACGCTACATCAGCCCACATACACACTGCGGCATGTACACGAGAGAACACGTGGAAGATGGTCCGCGCACGTGTGCAATTGTCCCTTGCGCGGTCGACTGTCAACCGGCCTCTGTAGCATGTCGCAGATGTGGAACGCGGTCCACCGTGCTATCATGTTGTGTGGGCAATACGATTAAATAGGAAAACCCTCGTCGCTACATCAACAGACGCTCACGCTGATTCCCGGCAGAGGGAGGAGGGGGGGGGGGGCAACATGCAATACTTTCGTCCGTACCTACTTACCACATGTCTGTACAGGCGTACAACAGTGCAATCTCGCTGTAATGGGGAGACGAGACAAGTAGCATCGTGCACAACATATGGCCCTTATGATTCGCCATTGTAGGGCGCAGCCGGTGTACGGTCAAGCATGTGCCACATTATGTCACTCAGTACGTAACGACGGATGATCAGTGTGGGTTACGCGTACAATCAGCGGACAGTCCACACAGGCCGTACCACAACGTACACTGACTGCATCGACAACCGAATGCAACTGAACAGCTGCAAGGCTCATTTCACAAACAAACGCCTGACCGACCAGCTTGGAAGGGCAGGAGGGGAGGCGATATTCGTTCTGTAGCGGTACAACCCTTCCAGTGGTTAGCGGGACTGTGTAGAAAGTACGCAACACTCGAAAGACCTTTATGTGAGGGTACGCACCATGGCATCAAGAAATACACATGACACCAGAGGATCCAAGCAACACGCGATCTAGTGT
>NW_026062322.1:0-2500 GCF_023897955.1 Schistocerca gregaria
ACACACGCGAGACAGATTTAGGTTAAGGGACAACGTGGGTTAGGTTAAGGGACAACGTGGGTTAGGTTAAGGGACAACGTGGGTTAGGTTAAGGGACAACGTGGGTTAGGTTAAGGGACAACGTGGGTTAGGTTAAGGGACAACGTGGGTTAGGTTAAGGGACAACGTGGGTTAGGTTAAGGGACAACGTGGGTTAGGTTAAGGGACAACGTGGGTTAGGTTAAGGGACAACGTGGGTTAGGTTAAGGGACAACGTGGGTTAGGTTAAGGGACAACGTGGGTTAGGTTAAGGGACAACGTGGGTTACGTTAAGGGACAACGTGGGTTACGTTAAGGGACAACGTGGGTTACGTTAAGGGACAACGTGGGTTACGTTAAGGGACAACGTGGGTTACGTTAAGGGACAACGTGGGTTAGGTTAAGGGACAACGTGGGTTAGGTTAAGGGACAACGTGGGTTAGGTTAAGGGACAACGTGGGTTAGGTTAAGGGACAACGTGGGTTAGGTTAAGGGACAACGTGGGTTAGGTTAAGGGACAACGTGGGTTAGGTTAAGGGACAACGTGGGTTAGGTTAAGGGACAACGTGGGTTAGGTTAAGGGACAACGTGGGTTAGGTTAAGGGACAACGTGGGTTAGGTTAAGGGACAACGTGGGTTAGGTTAAGGGACAACGTGGGTTAGGTTAAGGGACAACGTGGGTTAGGTTAAGGGACAACGTGGGTTAGGTTAAGGGACAACGTGGGTTAGGTTAAGGGACAACGTGGGTTAGGTTAAGGGACAACGTGGGTTACGTTAAGGGACAACGTGGGTTACGTTAAGGGACAACGTGGGTTACGTTAAGGGACAACGTGGGTTACGTTAAGGGACAACGTGGGTTACGTTAAGGGACAACGTGGGTTAGGTTAAGGGACAACGTGGGTTAGGTTAAGGGACAACGTGGGTTAGGTTAAGGGACAACGTGGGTTAGGTTAAGGGACAACGTGGGTTAGGTTAAGGGACAACGTGGGTTAGGTTAAGGGACAAATTGAGTTAGGTTAAGGGACAAATTGAGTTAGGTTAAGGGACAAATTGAGTTAGGTTAAGGGACAAATTGAGTTAGGTTAAGGGACAAATTGAGTTAGGTTAAGGGACAAATTGAGTTAGGTTAAGGGACAAATTGAGTTAGGTTAAGGGACAAATTGAGTTAGGTTAAGGGACAAATTGAGTTAGGTTAAGGGACAAATTGAGTTAGGTTAAGGGACAAATTGAGTTAGGTTAAGGGACAAATTGAGTTAGGTTAAGGGACAAATTGAGTTAGGTTAAGGGACAAATTGAGTTAGGTTAAGGGACAAATTGAGTTAGGTTAAGGGATAATCTGGTACAACCACAGTTAGGTTAAGCGATAATCTGGTACAGCCACAGTTAGGTTAAGCGATAATCTGGTACAGCCACAGTTAGGTTAAGCGATAATCTGGTACAGCCACAGTTAGGTTAAGCGATAATCTGGTACAGCCACAGTTAGGTTAAGCGATAATCTGGTACAGCCACAGTTAGGTTAAGCGATAATCTGGTACAGCCACAGTTAGGTTAAGCGATAATCTGGTACAGCCACAGTTAGGTTAAGCGATAATCTGGTACAGCCACAGTTAGGTTAAGCGATAATCTGGTACAGCCACAGTTAGGTTAAGCGATAATCTGGTACAGCCACAGTTAGGTTAAGCGATAATCTGGTACAGCCACAGTTAGGTTAAGCGATAATCTGGTACAGCCACAGTTAGGTTAAGCGATAATCTGGTACAGCCACAGTTAGGTTAAGCGATAATCTGGTACAGCCACAGTTAGGTTAAGCGATAATCTGGTACAGCCACAGTTAGGTTAAGCGATAATCTGGTACAGCCACAGTTAGGTTAAGCGATAAAGTTGGTTAAATTCGGTATTGTGTGGGAAGGGGGCAGAGAGAGAGTGGGGGGGGGGGTGGATAGTTGTGGCAGTACGCGGATGCCTGAGTCACCGTCAGATATGTCACGTCGGTTCGATGCTTGTAGCAAGAGGCTGGCGGGTCTGTGTCTCTCACTTCTGCAATTTTTCATGTGGTATAACACGAGGGCGGGGGGGTGATATTTGGTGCCCCTCTGTGTAGGATGTGTGTTGGTGGTGTTGGTTTATCTGAGCAATGGTAGTTGTCGGAGGAGTGGGGTATTGTGCTTTTATAGGTGGACCTACTGCTCTGGTTATCATAGTGTCGACGGTGCAATGTGGCAGAGAGGATGCACTCGACATTGTCGCATTCCAGATGTTTACGTATTGTGTGTCTCCGTTGCAGGCCGAGAGTGGTGCATGTTCGAGTGTGTGGCTGACGTGCGATTCACGTTGTGTGCCCAGTCTTACAGCACGTATAGGGACATTCGCATAAATCATCTATATGTGGCCTTGCATCATTTACTAAGCAGTGCCGTGAGACGACCGAACTATTAGGAAAGTACTGATGTACCGCATAATGTTTACCTTCCACCACACGGCG